>NW_006802158.1:0-39302 GCF_000485575.1 Poecilia formosa
TTGTGCTTTATGTAAGTTTAAAACCTGTCTTGCCCTCTGTGGCCTCTGTAACCTGGGATGCCCGTCTGCTCTGTGTGCTTGGCTCCCTTTAATGTGTGTGTGCGCGCGTGTGTGTGGTGGTGTTGGTGGTCGGGGGGAGGGGGGGGTAGCTTTGCCTCTGGCTCTTTCCTCCCCCTCCCCTCACCTCCCTCTCCACCCGCTTCCTGCTGGGAGCTTAGCAACAGTTTGATTGGTGCTCACAGGATCCCGAGACACCAGTCTGCTCAGTGATGGGAGGCTGGAGGGGGGTCCGCCGCCGCGCTATTGGCTAGCCTCGACACGCCGGGGCGGAAGCAGCCAGTCGCCTGCTCCGTCCCGCATTGTATGTCACTTCTTCTTCTTCTTTTTTTCATTACATCATGCAGTAAAACAAAACACAACACAACAAAAAAACAAACCGCATGCACAAAAAAAAAAAAAAAAAAAAAAAAACAAGCCATCACTTGAGCAAAACAGGAGAAGCTCCGGAGGCGTTGGAGGGGGGTTGAAGTGCGCGCGTGCGTGCGTGCGTTCGGAGGGGAGTGACTCATCCTGCATGGGCGGGGCTTAGAGGACGGACTCGGTGTGTGTTTTGTTGAGGGGAGGTGAGGTAATGCCTTTCAACCAGAGATGATGTCATCAAATAATAGACAGCACGCGCTTGCTTTCTGTACATCTGCTGGCATGCAGTGAGACGGAATGAACCTGATTGATCGCCACACACTGACGAACGCCTGATTAGCTCTCTGCTCTTAATGGGAAAAGCAATAATTCTCCCAACTCAGTGAGGGAGATGCAAACTGCTGCTTCAGCAATATTTATATTTATTTGTTTTTGTTAGAAAGCCGGCCGCTTGGTCCCTGAAATAGAGTCGGAGCTGCGTGTTGAGGTGAAACTGTTTGACAGGATCGCTGGAGCGTCAGCAACAACACAAACAGTAGTTATTCCCCCTGAATCCCTCCCCCCCCCTCTCTCTCTAAAGGCACCCCACTCTCATGTTCCCCCCAGGGGTGGGACATGATTACACGACGTGTTACATTAAATAACTATCCATCTCATTTTGAGGAATACTTTCCATAGCAAATTGTATGTGTGAATAAAATATTTTTTCTCACAGTGCAAGAAATGTCAGACTTTGTGGCGTGATAAAAATCACGCTCTGATTTTTATCTCTCTCTTTTTTTCTTTTTTTTTTAGCCCACCAAGATTTCTCTTGAGGACAAGCGGTCCTAAATTAGAATCTGCATTCTGACGAGGCTTGTTTGTCAGAAAATAAAAGAATAACTTTCATTGGTCTGATGTAATATTCTAATTTTAAATGTTTGTGTTGTAGTGTAGTGGAAATGAAGGCTTGGAAACATAAATTGAACTATATTATAAGTGTTACTTAGAAAACTGAGTTACTGGACATATTTTCAAATTTATTTGTATTTATTGATCCTCTCAAAACTAACAATCCCAACAATACAGACAGTTTTAAACGTCATTAATCGTAATTTATCATGATAACGATACTTCAGAATTGTTATAAGAAATTTATCACGATAAATGATAAATGATGCGATAAATCTCCACCCCTATTTTAAACTTAACTCATCAATCGGCGCGTCTAAAAATTGCGTGAGCACATTTTTTGACTGGGAACGTTGTGAAGCTCACACACACACGGGTCAGGTCTCAGATTAATAACACACACTACACATTCAGAGCTCTTTAAAGATTAATAGGACCATTAAAATCCACAGGGAGAAGGAGGGAGTGTTGATGCTGAGAAGTCTGGGTGGGGGGCTTAATCTTTTAAATTATTCTTTTTATCTGTTTTTAATATTTTATTCTTCTTCAAATGAAAACCCCAACTGTAGGCACGACTGAGTATCGTTTTTAGAACGTGACAAAAAGCTTAATCCTTCCCAAATATTATGTGTACACAGATGAAGACAAGCAGACTGTGGTGTGGCTGATCACAGATGAATTATTAACCAGAACGAATTTCTTTTTATTAGCTTGAAGCGACAGACAGAGCCACTGAGGGCTGTTATATAATATAATGGGGGTTTTTTTTTAACCCATTTAAAATATTAATTTTTTATTTTTTATGCAGCAACACTTCCACACTTTTTTTTTAATTGAAAATAGACATTACAAGACATAAAGCGCTAACTTCCAATGCATCCCATCAGATGACTCTCTCAGCTTTGCGTCTTGCTGATCCAGACTTTATATGCGGGACGATCCAGTCGAACAGCCAGCGCAGAACTCCACTGAGCAGAGCGTTTCCCTTCAGGAGATTACGCGGCTGAGAGCAGGCTAACGGGTGTCAGAACGCCGGGCCAGATCAGACGGGTGGATTAAGGCATCAGGAGCAGCATGACTCACCCACTGCTCTGAGAATTTCCCTTTTTTCCTGCCTGGTAGCCATACACACACAGAGGGAATCGGCTCAGGCTGCTAACCTAAACCACCCAGCGTGTGTGTAAGGATGACATCACTCCGTGTTCAAAAATGACACTTTTTCAATCTTAAAAGCAACAGTCTGACTCGTTTACAGCACCAAACGTTCAAGACCGTAAAAAGCTAGCCCTCCAGAGAAAGTGATTGTTGAGTTGCTGTCTTTTTGTCTGAGCTGATCTGAAGAGTTTTAATCAGGATTAGGGTCAGGAGTTTTTCAATGATGTCATCCTCAACCACCCCCCCTCCCTTACCATGAACACCTCATGCAAACACCCGAGTCTCGCACTGTTTTGTACAGATCCAACCTAATTACCTAATCTCATAGTTGTGTAATGGTTCCAGATCTGTGGATTGAGTCCAAGTGTGTGTGGGCCGGTGAGACGGCCATGTGGGCGGCTGTGTGTGTCGGGTGCTGTTGTCTGTGTGGACGAGCGTTTCAGTGGATGACGTAAGGAATAGTTTTTTCAGTACAAAATTAAAATACACCAGGGCATACATGTTAAAAATCTGTGAAAGTTAAAGGATAAAATTAATACACAATTACGTTTGTTTGCAGATGATGTTGTGAAATATTTAACAGGTTACTTTCTGTTTATAGGGTAACATTATCACAGCTTTTTGAATGTTGAATAAACTTTTTCTTTTTTTATTTGTATTTGAAGAAAATAACATGGAAAAAAAATCAATTGCTATTTAAAAATGTAACTAATAATTTACGCTTGTGGAAATATATATTAAAAAAAAACTTGCATTTTTTTTCACAGTGCAGTTATTATTACAGTGGATTATGCATTACTGTTGGAAGAAAATGTTTTGTATCCCTAACTATTCATGTAAATACCACTGACGTATGTCTAAGAGCTAGGGATAGACAATAAAGCAATAACAATATATACTGCTAAAAAAAATAAAGCGAACATTTCACTTTAATTTTGTGTGTGGCTCCAAATCCAGGCCTCCATTGGTTAATAAATTTGATTTCCATTGATGATTTTTGTGTGATTTTGTTGTCAGCACATTCAACTTTGTACAGAACAAAGTATTCAATGAGAATATTTCATTCATTCAGATCTAGGATGTGTTATTTGAGTGTTCCCTTTATTTTTTTTAGCAGTGTATATTGCAATAGGTACACAGTCAGTATCAAGAGATAATAAATATTCCATAATTGCATTGAACTCTGATCTAGAACCACACAGCACTCTGGGGAATGTAGGCATCTGCTCCTCTCATGCCTTAGCTGGCCATGAGAGGAGTGGATGGCATCAACTAACTCATTCATTCTTTGGTTACCTAGCAACAACCTGTTGAGTAACTAGAGCAGCCGCACTTTCAGGTTGACTCATAACTGCTTTAAAAAAAAAAATCAATGATTATCAATATCAGCTGAGATATCGTGATACGTTTTTCAGCCATATTGTCCAGCCCTGATAAGAATTATCATGTTATCATGGTACAAAAACCACAAGTAAATATCGCTATGGTTACACCATAGCACTGTATTTCTACATAAATATACCACCAATCTAGTTGCTTTTAGCTTGTCATTACCACTTCTAGTTTGCTATGGCTTGTTTTTAAAACAAGATTAGTGTAACAAGACTGGTGGCAGTTCCTACAGCATGACTGTATTTGTCTTTGAGGTCAGAAATGTATCTGAACAGTTGAATTTGTCTTTATGTAATCAAGTTGTAGTTAATGCCTCGTTCACACGGCAAGATTTTTATGCCGATTTTTTTTTTTCCCCCCTTCCGACAATCACAGTTTATATGCAACAATTTTTTTCTTTCGTCAGCTTGACAGTAAAAGAGTAGAAAACAACAAAAAGACTCATCTGTATCCCATTTTGTATTCTGGCCACACAGCTATTTGGCAATAAGATGGTCATACCTTCGCTTGACGGTGCCTTGTTCCAGTGGAACCGGGACAGGGAGAGTATGGAGGCTGTGCCTTTCAGTGTTGAATCGCTGCTGGAGTCATCCTACCGCATCGGAGAGGACACCGTTCTGGTCGGGGGCAAGTCCCTCACTACTTATGGTCTGGGGGCCTACAGTGGCAAGGTGATACTATCATGGTAATAGCTTTAAAAGTTTGCCACATGGTCACCTTTTCTGACTGTAACCATCTTTGCTTTGTTTTTTGTTTTTTTTGTCTTTGCTTCAGATCCGGTACATTTGCTCTGCGGGAGGCTGCAGTCGGTGGGGGGACGAAGAGATGGAGGCGGAGGACGTTCTCCTGCTGCAGAGGACTCAGAAGACAGTACGAGCCATCAGGCCTCGATCAGGAATGGAGAAGTAAGTTCTGAACTGGTCGCCACTGGATCCACCTGCTGTATCGCATGTCAGTAAAGTTAGCGAGTTGATAAACTCCTCAGGAAGTTGCAGTTATATAACACACTGAACAAGAACACTATCTGAATACTTTGAGAATTGCAGTCACTCTGGAATCCTCTGAAGAGTATGAAGTTGCCAAAGCACATTATCCTAAATAAAAGGGTGCTTCTCTTTCATTCTTTGTTTTCGTTTTGACCCTTTTTGTTTCTTTCTGTGACCTCAGGTGGAACTTCAGTGTTGGGAGCTTTGAGCTCAAACTAGTCCCTGAGAAACAGTCTGGAATAAACTTTCTGGAGGGAGACATGGCGAACGATGACTCCTGGAAGGAAAGCCAGCGAGTCATCATCGACGAACCAAAGGAGAGGGAGTACATGGACAACAAGCAGAACCAAAACCAACATTTGGACCTCGTCATCAAAGTGTCTGTTCCCGATTGGAAGGTCATGGCTTTCAGCACCGAGCCCAACGAACGGCTGGTCTGGGAACATCAGGTGAGACGTCTTTGCCTGTCAGCATTAGCTCCGTATAACGCAGTCCTGTGTTGTAGCTCATTCTGTGTCACTATTTGCTGCGTAGTTTTGTACACCCATCGCCTCCGCCTGGCTGGTGGGTGGGGGTAAAGTCACACCGATCAGCCTGTTTGACGACACCACATACAGCAGCCGATCAGAACCTAAAGAGGACGATGAGGAGGAGTCCGATAAAACCCAGAGTGCTGCAGAGTCCAGTGTCTACCTCGGTGAGTTCATCTGACATGTGCTTTCACTCAGCTTGTTTGGTTTTTTTTTGTTTTGTTTTGGGCATCTTTAAAAGTTGCTGTCATTGAGTTTGTGGATGTGCTTTCAGGGATGTTTCAGGGGCAGCTCTACCTTCAGTCATCAGTGAGGATCTCTGAAAAGTTTCCCTCTAAAGCTATCGAATCGGAGAAAGACATCATTTCTCTCCCCACCGTCAAATGGAAGCCACTTATACGTAAGTGTTTCTGCGTTAAAAGCTAAACGCCAAAGGAGTCTGACTTTGATGGTAAAAGGACAAAGTGACCGAAGACGGTTTCTATTTATTATTTAAAACCAAGTAGTCACTGTTCAAAGAATCTTTTGAAGACACAGATGTTCTCTCCCTCAGGCCCTAAGCTTTTACCCTTTGGACGATGTTTTTTTTTTCTTTTTTTTTCTTTTTTTTCCAAATTGATTTCCAAGGAGTTTCTTCATCTCGTCCTTGCAGAGTCCCCGTCTCGGACTCCGGCGCTGGTGGGCTCTGATGAATTTGACAAGTGTCTGAGTAACGACAAGTATTCCCATGACGAATACAGCAACGGCGCCTTGTCCGTTCTTCAGTATCCATACGGTAAAGGCCGCGTCACTCCCCACATGGTGCAGCCCTGCATGTTGCTTCAGCACAAATTTTCCAACCTTTTCAACGTTTTCTTGCTTAGTTTTGCTATAAGCATCTGTGTTTTAGTAGAATGCCAACACAAGCAATGTGAAAGGTTTTCAGACTTAACGGTAATTAGCTAAAACAACGCTGGTAGAGACATGCCCTGAAGTGTGGTAGCTGCAACCTAAAGGGCTTCAACAAAGCCAACGGATAAATGTTTTCAGACATCCCTCAGTTTCACAATTATGCACTAACTAATTTGCGAGAGGCTGCATGTGCCGGGTGCAGATGAGTCGAATTGATATCTATCTGATTTCCGTCTGTCTTGTCGCCGCAGACAACGGTTACTACTTCCCCTACAGCAAGAATTACCGGGAGAAACGTGAAAGTGCCATCAGTCTGATAAAGAGAAATGAGGCGGGCTCGGACAACCGCAGGAGAAAGGACCCTGTGCTGCTGCTGCCATGGTGGAAGGAAATCCTCGGCACCATCGTCTTCTGCATCGCTGCCACCACCTACGTCGTCCGCAGGTTCTTCCACCCGCCTGCCCCTGTGGCCTACGTCAGGGTAAGAGTTCACGCCCTGGCTGTTGTTAGAACTGCGGTATGTAAGTTTTATAAAAAAAAAAAAAAAAATGTTTTTACATTATTGTTAAAACGGTCAGTATGTTGAGAGCGATAGATAATCTGTGAAAAGATCAATCTACTCCACCTTTTCCCTGAGTTACTGTTGCCATCTGAAGAAACGCACCATACCGCTACGGGAAAACCGTTTATCTGCTGCCATTGGTTGCCATGCTAACTAGCTTTAGCATTCACAACAGGCTGTGGTATCTGCAACTTAGCAGAGAGCAGAGCAGGGGTTATTGACAGCACTAAGGCCCGCCTCCTGATTGGTTGTTCTTAGATGGTGCTTGGGGAAAGGAGAGGAGATTGTGTTTTTTTCACACAGATTATCTGTCTCATAACACACTGTCACAACATGATGACCATTTAAACAAATGTGTAAAAAATAATTTTTGTAAACTTTACATACTGCACCTTTAAGTAGCTGAAAGTGGGTGTTTTTGTCCCTAAGAGTGTGTGTGTACGTGTGTGTTTGACATGTTTTTGCCATCATCTGTCCGTCGCAGCAACGGAAAGAGTCTGAGACGCAGTGCCAGACCGACAGCAAGTTTGACCTTGAAGTTGTCGAATCCAAAGAGCCGGTTGCCGTGGAGAACCGCTTCAGCGAATATGTGTCCAGGTACTCCACTAACTGCCCCACAGAGGAGCGCCGGACCCATTTGTCTTTTCTGTCTGAACTTCTCCCGGCTCCCGCTGCTGTTCCACGACTTATTATCCTCGCATTTCCAGAGCCTCACTCGTTTAAGGTGTAGCTACAGATTGAGCGCTGTTACCATGGTGACCACTGGTCTTCCAGCCTGCCTTGATAGGACAATTCAGAGATGGGGAGATGGGAATCATGGTAATGTGCGATTGGGTGTCTCGGCTGTTTGCCGTCAAATCAGAGTGACCTTTGCACCTCTCCTCGCGGCGCTGGCTCCGCCTAGCTTCCATCTGCTGCGGGGTCACGGGGTCACATTTCATCACCGTCTGAACACTTTCAGAAGTTTCTCACTTCTTCTTGCTGATTTGATGTTTGTGGAAATAAATCCACCCTAAAACCTGCATCTGTCCCTTAAAGCTGCTGCTCTGGTTGATAGATTAATTTAGCTCCAGAACTTTTCCGAGCTGAAAGTGACAGCTGCTGCTCTCACACTTTTGCCTCCGAGTTCCGTGTTGAGCCGAAGCAGAGGTGCTTTTCCAGGGTGCAGCCAGGTCTGAATGTGCCTTCCCAAGCGGTAAGCGCACGGCACTGCTCCTCATTTATCAAAAACTCCTTTAGATTTGGCTGCAGTAGTAATGGTGGTAATGATTCATGAGGCCGTGCTCATGCAAGCTAATTCTACAGTGCAGTAGCAGGATATGGTGTTTACTCATAGTTCAATCCCCTGAATTTGAGACATGGACGAAAGAAAGATTGTTTAAAAAAAAAAAAGACACTTTTCTCTAACTTTTTTTTAAAGCCCCACAAAAGATAATTAATGACAAATTAAAGCACTGTCCATCTGTTCAGTGCAGATCTGAACGGGTCAAAATTATGTCCCAACTTCAAGTTTTTACTTTTTCAATTATTCCAAATCCCGTCTAAAAAGTGGGCAAACAATTTTCACAAATGAATTATTTTCTGCTGGAGTTTCTAATGTTATTCAGGCTCCTGCAGGGACATAACTGAGGGTGGCAGCACATCCTTAAAAAGTCTTAAATTCATTTTGAAGAACTCTTCACCGTCCTAATTATGCTAATCACAGGACTTAAATTTTGTTGTCACAGGATTATTCAATGTTGTATGTAGTTCTTTTTTCTTTCTAGCGGGACTTTTCTGTCAGGCAAAAGTTTGAGTCACACGCAGACATCTTCAATACATTATGTGCCTTGAGGCGGTCGGTAACTAGCTGCTAACACACCCTTGCTAGCTTTCTTTTCTCTAGCGTGGGGAAGTGCAAATGTATCCTCAGTTGGCCAGACAACATTTTTTTTTGTTACCACTGGCTTACTTCTGTTGCCAGCCCAATCCTGAAATCATTCCCTATATCTATATATTTTTTTTCAGTCTGAAATTTCATTCAGCCTTCCATTATAAAGCTGGAAGGCTTCAGAGTCTTAAATTTGTCTCTGAAGCCTGTAGAGACCCTGTAACTTTATACAGCCTCTCTAATTTTGAATGGATGATGAAAACCTCAGTAATCAAATTCTAGCAAGTGAATATTTTCTGTGTTTTACCTTGAATTCTCCAAAGTTCTCTTGAACACTGTGAAGTCTTCCTTGCCCAGGGATAACCAGCGTGAATCTCTCTCCCCCCCCTCCTGCCTCCCAGGTACCTAACAGACTTCGAGCCCATGCAGTGCCTCGGCCACGGGGGCTTCGGCGTCGTCTTTGAAGCTCGCAACAAGGTGGACGACTGCAACTACGCCATCAAAAGGATCCGCCTGCCCAACAGGTAGCGCCTCTCGCCCGGCTGCAGCACACTTCCTTGCTGGGGGCTACTGGCTCTGTTTCCTTTAAAGCCGGTTATGTAAGCTGTGGCCTACTTGTTAAACACAGAAAACCACACAAACGCTTAACTGGCGTTTTGAAACCAATATTAGCGCTGCATTTATTATTTATACACACAAGCATGGATATTTAATGTTGCTTCTCTTAACATTTGCGGACCGATTTGTACGACTCCCTCCAAAAAAGTATTGCAGCCGTGAAGGCAATTTCTCCACTTCTGGCTTTGGTTGCAAATATTAACAATGAGATGTGTGACTGAAAATAGTTTGTTGTTGCCCCTTTGGGCCTCTTGCCATGATCATTTAAACAAAAAATATAGCTGAAAGTCTTATTCTCATTTTGGGTTTGCGTTTGTAGACTGTATTTATGGTGTAGAGTTGTGTCCAAAAAGAAAACCAGATTGTGTTTGAAGGAATAACAGCCAATAGCAATTCTAAACAGAAGAGAAGATGGAAAAACTAGAGATATTGCACAAAAACTGGCAATAGCCACCACATTGTTAGGAATGTACGGAAGAGAAAAGAACAGATAGACCAATTTAAACATCAGCGGCAGATGATGGAAACCATTGCAGAACTTGTATTAGTTGCAGAGTTTACCGTTTGAAGACGACAAACATCAGAGATCATTTGGAAGGCCAGTAAAACGACTAAAACCAAGAAGTAGAGAGAAGCCTGAAGCTTCTACGACAAAGTTTGATGGACTTTTGAGACAAAGATGAAGCGTTACCAAAGAGACAGAATGGTTCATATTCGGAGAAAGAGAAGATTGGCTGATAGACGAAGCCTTTAGAAATCCTGACCTGCTAATTCCAACCTTTTTCTTTTTGTCTGAAAAGTCGCTGAATGTAGCTGCTTCTAATTTTCAGAGGTAGATGAGATTGGTGGATAAGGTTGGTTGATGTTTCCACAAGAGTCTCCCAAGATTAAGGATTAAGAAAAAAGGTTTTGCCATTTTCGGTTCCTTAATTAACATAAAGATGTGGCATGAAAAGTCAACCTTTGTCTCATGTCCAGCTGTTGATGTCCATCTAAATATTTACGATCTACAACTAATATAAAGAAAATACTGTTACAGTTCCCACACTTTCGGAGGACTATGTATTTTCGTTCCATATCCGTAGCAACACTAAGGTGTTTTTAAAACTCTTGCAGTATAAAAATTAGCTTTACTTTCAGTTTTACCATTTTATTGCTATGTCACAAATAGTTTTTAGCGCAGTAGTTGAAATCAGTGTGAAAGCTGGATGTTTTTCAGCCTTGTGGTGTGTGTGTGTGTGTGTGGTCCAGGGAGCTGGCCCGGGAGAAGGTGATGCGAGAGGTGAAGGCCCTGGCTAAGCTGGAGCACCCAGGGATCATCCGCTACTTCAACGCCTGGCAGGAGAGCCCCCCCGAGGGCTGGCAGGAGGAGATGGACCAGAGGTGGCACAAGGACGCCAGGTTAGAGGGCGGGGTCAGGGGGTCGCTGGGCTCACATGCTGTCCAGGTAGATGGGTTTAGCATAGAAATAAGAGTATGGAAAATATTTCTGTTTTTGAGCTTTGTTCGTTATTTTGTGTCCATCTCTCCGACTTCTCTTTCCTTTCTATTTTCTTTCCTTTCTATTTTCTTTCCTTTGCTCATTTTTTTTACTTTGTTTTTATTTCATTTTCCTAATTTCTTTTCTTCCTCCCTTGCTTCTCCCATTTCTCTCTTCCTTTTTTCCCTCTTTCTGTCCATCAAAAGTTTTCTTCCTTCTTCATTTCTTGCTTTTTTATTTTTAGTCTTTCCTTTGACCTGTCTTTTTTTCTTCATTCCTTCCATCATTTCTTTGTCTTTCCTTCCTTCCTTTATTTTTGTCTTTTCATTCCTTCTCTTCTTTGGTTTAGCTTTTAATTTCTCATTTCCTTTCTTTTTCCTGCTTTCCTTTTAGTTTTTCCTTTAATCCTTCTTTTTGTAATTCTTTTCTTCATTCCTTGTGTCCATCCTTGTCGTCTTTCTATTTTTCCTTCCTTCTTTCTAATTTTTGTTTCTTTCTATCTGCCTTTCTTTTCTTCTTTCCTTCCTTTTAGTTTCCTTCCTGTATGTTTTCCACTCTGTAATAAAGTTTTATCCAGTCACGTATTTATCTGTAAATTCCTGGTAAATATTGTATTTCCAGCTGTTTTTACATCATCCTGTCCTGTAGTCCAGCAGAGGGATTGATAATCCCTCAGAATGAAATCCAGTCTTCCCTTGTGGACTAACTGTAGTAATAATAACTCTTCCTCTTCCAGTACCACTGATTGGCCGATGAGCATCCCCGACCACATGGAGGTGCTGTCGGTCAAAGTCCCCGTGTCCACCTCCGTGTCCCCCACGTCCGGTCCAGACGGAGACACATCCGTCAGCGCTCAGGCTCTCCTCTCCAACAGCAACGCCGGCTTCAGCGCCAACGAAGGAGACGTCGATCTGTCCTTCCAGCCGCTGCCGGGCCACGACAGCCTGATGTCTGAGCGGGACAGCCAGGCCGACCCCGACGCCTCCGACACCCCCAACTCCTTCGAGCTGTGCCCGCCCCGCGGCCCGAGCGACTGCACTTCCTCCTCCTTCGACATCGTCTTTGAGGACTCCGGCTGCGATCGGGATGCCGATGCTGACGCCGACACGGACTCGGCCACGAGCGCCGCCGGTCCCGGAACACTGACGGAAAAGAAGAGTTCTTCTTCTTCTCACAGCAGGCAGGAGGAGGCTGCACCGCCGGCCGCCTCCAGTCCTCCTCGACCGGTCGCGCTCACCCTGGCTCTCCCAGCCACCCAGCCGATCCAGCGCTGCCAGCCTTCCCCAAAGGTTATTACCAAGCGACCAGCTCAGACGCTCGGCCGTCCTGTTGTCAGATTGTCCTTGAACACGGCGTCCTCCCTGCAGGTGTACCTGTACATCCAGATGCAGCTTTGTCGGAAGGAGAACCTGAAGGACTGGATGGCTCAGCGGTGCCTGCCGGACCAGAGGGAGCTCAACCAGTGTCTGGACATCTTCCTGCAGATCGCAGAGGCCGTCGACTTCCTGCATAGCAAGGGCCTGATGCACAGAGACCTGAAGGTAAAGGCACACAAAACCTGCGCTGAGGAGGAAGAAATGATATGCATCCCGTGTGTCTGCAGTTACTAAACCCAGGATTTCCCCCAGGGTTTTATAAGCCTGGCGGGCCTCTAGGCTTTACTTACCACCAGGCTAAGAATCGTTTGTTTATTTATTATAAGTTTTTTTTATACACCAGTTTCTGTAACCACTGCCATTATTTATTGGTCTACAAACTAACAACTTCAGCTAATAAAGCGACAAGTCATGGATAAAGGATCAACAAAATTTGGACACTTTACTTAGGATGAAACGACTGAAACAATTATTTTTTTGTTTACCTTTTTTTAAGACTTTACAGTTGTACAGTTTATTTAGTGCTAATAATATCTTCCAATAACACATAGGTACCTATTCATATTTTCAAATTTCCTGTCAAATTTAAATGGTTTTTAACTCAAAAACATGGTGGGGTGACTGAACTAGCGCTCCAACCACTGGGTTTAGCAAGTTTCCCACAGGAAACCCTGTAAAGCACTGACAAAAAAGAGAACAGTCTGGATAAATCACTACTGGATAAATACAAGCAAATCTTCAACCATTCATTCATTAGCCAACCTATTGAAAACTAATCACTACCTTCCTAATGATAACCAACCACTTTGACGTGTTTCTGTCTGGTTGCCATGGCCACCACAGTACTGACTCTGCCCTGGTCGTTCATTAGCTGTTTCCATGGACCGCGTCGTTGCGCAATTTGACATTTCGGAAATAAATTTGCTTACTGGAAACTTGCCACTCAGGTCTTCTGGTTCTGGTTCTGCTCTGCATCCCCAGAACCAGAACCAGAACCAAACATGGAGAAGCAGCATTCAGCTTCTATGAACCACACATCTAGAACAAACTTCCAGAAAACAGTCAAAACACTGAGTTAATTTAAATCAGAGCTAAACCCCCACCTGTTTAGAGCTGCTTTTGATTAATAATAACTGGAACATTGATCAGCATATTTGATGTTTAATTGCTTTGATGACTTTCATGCATTTGACGCAACGGGATGTTTTATAATTGCCTGATGTTTTCATTATTTTAATCACTGAACTGCCTGGTGGCTGATATGTGCTGCACAAATCAACTCGTCTTGTCCTTTGCTCCCTCCAGCCTTCCAACATCTTCTTCACCATGGACGATGTGGTGAAGGTGGGGGACTTTGGCCTGGTGACCGCCATGGACCAAGAGGACGACGAGGATGAGCCCAGTGTGTTGACCCCCGCCCCGCTCCTCACCCGGCACACGGGCCAGGTCGGCACCAAGCTCTACATGAGCCCGGAGCAGGTGATGGAAACGAACGCTGCTGCAGAAGTGACTGTTACAGAAAACAAACACCAGGCTGACTCCGCCGTGTCTGCTCTGCCCCGCAGCTCTCCGGTAACTCGTACTCTCACAAGGTGGACATCTACTCTCTGGGGCTGATCCTGTTCGAGCTGCTGTACCCCTTCAGGACCCAGATGGAGAGAGTGAGGGTGAGTCGGCAAACACACAGACCTCTATTATCTCCTGATTTTGAGCTGTGAAGAAATATCCATACTTATTAAAGCAGCAGTATCATGTAAAATCAACTTTTTTGAGCTTTACATCAGGTTGTAATGTTATTCCCTCGTCAAAAACATACCTGGAATGTTACCTTGATTCTTTTAAGGCAAATTTTAAAAGACTGAGAAATCCTTTACTCTCCATGGCAACCATCAGCTGAGCAAAGCACTTGGTTGGTTGGACCTAACACCACCTTTGAAGCACAGCTCCTCCTCACAAAGCTTTCAAGCTTCCACCTCATAGAGCAGCTCTCCCTCACTCAGCTCCTTCAGACTAGCCAGCAGCAATTAGCAAACACCTGGTGAACCTACACATCTTTGGAGCTCATTATAGGAGCTACTTCTCAGAGCAATGCTGGTAAAAACATTGTTAAATAGAGGAGCCATGTTGTGATGACTTCCTGAAGGCGGAGCTTCAGAAAGAGCAGCAGTTTCTTAAAGAGACAAAGGCCCAATTTCCAAGAGTTAAATTACAAAGTCAAGTTTCTTTTAAGTCTTATTTGATATATACATCATTTAAAAAAACAAACAAAAAGTTAACATTGTTACTTGATTGTGCTAGAAAATGTCACTATGTGGCTGTAAAACACATAATACTGCCCCTTTAAACTTTTTCACATTTTACCATGTCACAGTAACAAACTTCAGGGTTTTTTTATTAGGATGTTTGTAATCTGTCTAAATAAGTTTAATAATGTGATAATCTTCTGTTTATTCAATCAGCATTTAATACAGCTCACACAAAAAAATGTTAAAATATAATTGTGCGTCTTTTTTAATTTCAGCATATCATGACAAACGGTCAGAGAAAAAAACTTGTAACAAAATGGCCTCTTATCAATTAAACATTAGCCGATCAATCAGCTCAATCAACTATTTTGCAAAAAAGAGAGGCAAACGTTTCAATCTCTAGATATCGACTTAACAATTGCAACTTTTCACCACCTTTTAGATGATTTCCTCCTACTTAACTATTATGGTTTGAATCACAAATTAAAGTTTGTGATTCAAGCATGATGAAATGGAGAAAAGTTCAGAGAATGAACTCTTTGCTAAATGTCAAAATGTAAAATATTTCCTCAGTTGAAATAGTATGAGCGGTAGGAGTGACGGGTTTGGTTAATTTTCTTTGCTCTGCTCTGAAATGCTCAGTCAGGTCCTGTACAGTATTTCAGTGGTGAAGCCTTTGTCTGTGATGAGCCTTCAGGGCCTCCTCACTCACGGTGTTTACCTTCCTCCTTTAAGACGCTCACCGAGGTGAGAGCTCTGCGCTTCCCGGAGCTTTTCTCCAGAAACAACGCTGAGGAGGTGAGTGGTCATCTGCTGCCACCTAGTGGCTACAAATACAACTAACATCTGTATTCATTGATTTCTGTGGAAGCTTTGATTGCAATTATTATTTTTTTTTTTTTTCCTGGAATATTATCAGAGAGTAGATGTAAATTACCCGTCCACCCTAAACCAACCATGATGTGGTTTTGGATTAATTTATCGCCTAAAGCTCTGAATTAGAAAAAAAATAAAAAATCTTTCTAATTTGATGCTTTTCTTCAATATGAAGTGAAATTCATAACTTTAACGTGTTCTTAGTAAAAACTCTTTTAGTAATCGATTAGTCAAACTATTAATCGATTAATTGGATTTTAAATTTAACCACTTAAGGTTGTTCCATATTAATATCATAAATAGATTAAAAAACACATGCATTTCTACTATTTGGATTATTTTTGTTTTTGAAGTAAGGAAGAAATAAAACACATTTTATTCCCTAAAATGCAGTGACAGCATTCCATTGGTGAACCCTTGACCATTTGATCAACTTGAGAAAAATTCAGTCCTGCTGGACTCAACATCAGTACAGTGTAGGGCTGATCATTTGATTATTTTTTTAATAATTGGATAACAGAAGATGCTTAGTAGGAATTTTAACAATTGATTGATTGCTGAATTACTTCACAATTGATTAAATAATCAATCAATCACGATCAATCGTTTGAGCCCAAGTTGTTTTCCTTGTAAAATCAGACACTGACTCGTCCAGTGAGTGTTTTAGCTGCTGCTTAGCAGAGCTGTTTACTTTGTAATGAGATTAACTTAATCCTGGGGTGCAAACTGTGACTATCAGGCTCTTTAAAATCCCTCCACTCTGTGTTGCCAAACTATCCTCGACTGCACTGATGTCTCATAAACCAAACATGTCCGCCTCTCTGTTAACAGCTGACCATGGTCCGCAGCATGCTGTCTCCGAGCCCCAGCGAGCGCCCCGAGGCGGCCGACATCACTGCCATGTCCCTGTTCCAGGAGCTGGAGCTGCCGTGCCGGCTCGCCGTCAGGCAGCGCTCCCGCACCTACAGCTCCTCGTCCATGGGCCGCCCCGCACGCCAGGCGTCCTCCAGCTGAAAACGCTGCGTTCAGATACCGTCTGACATGAGAAGCCCCCGCCCGGTCACTTCGCTGCCAGAGAATAGCGACAAAAAACTTTTTAAACGTAGACTGTATCCCGCACAGTTAACTGTAGAAAAACACCGAGTCATTTATCGTTCATGCAGCGTTACACTACCCAACTTTCACCCTTTGTAAGAGGGGAAAGACTCTTTCAAAAGCATTTTTCTTGTGGGTATTTCAACAAAACAAAAGAAAAAAGGGCAGTTTTTTTTTTTTGTTTGTTTTTTTAATCCTGCTCTCAGCCAGCTGTGTGTAAACCTGCCCAGTGATTTCCCTGCAGCGTTTACCTCTGATCTCTTTCAGAAACTGCCTCTGTTCTCACTCTTAACAAAATCATCCTCGACACCGACGCTAAAAAAAAACACAATAAAAAAAAAAACAAACAAATCCGGTCAAAACGTGCTGCTCGCTCTCAACGTTGAGCCAGTGTTCAATCCCACACCGCTACGCCTCAGGTATGAAGAACCAAGGGGACACTCCTCACTCCCAAGGGGCCTTTGATGCTCGTGCGAACACAGAGTGGTGTTCCCACACACACAATCTGCCTGATTTGGAAGACCAAAAAAAAAACAAAACAAAAAAAAGAAAAAGAAAACATAAAAAAGAAGACGACCATCTTTTTTTCATAATCATTTTTTTTAATATGAGATGACGTATTGCATAGAGAGGCGTTTGAGTCCCGTCCGCCTGATGTGACTTGCCTTTAGAAAGGGGCCGTCGGCCCTCTCAGGCTGAATGCTAGCGTTAGCCCTCGTGTCGTTTTGCATGTATCAGACGGGAACATGAAGGAATGAATGTGAGGTTGTTTTTTGTTTTTTATCTTAAAGCCAGTACTTTTTTCTCTGTAAATTTTCCAGATTAACTCCTGAGGTGCTCAATCCTTTTCTAGCACCTCTTCTTTACTATCTGTACATAGTTGAAGGCAAAACTTTGTTTATACCCCTCCTGCCCCTTTGGTTAAGATAAGTTTGACCAATGTTGTACATATCGTAAGACGCCATTGCTTGTAAAAGGCTTTTTTTTTCATATCGACCTGTAAGATAGTGTGATATACTGTGAGAGACGAAAACAAAGAGGAGGTTCGCTCTTTGCCGTTAATGAATAGCTGAATGTTACTATGTGACCCCCGCCTGGAGACAAGACCACGGTGGTCACCTCTTTGAAATTATTCTCAGTGTTTGTTTTCACATGTTTTTGGGGAACCAAGTGGAGAGCGTTGCCTTGCTTTGGAAAGAAAAAAAACACCAGAGGGGAGCTTGGAGGACCCGGAGTGCCATTTGGAAAGACGGCTAAGTGTACTTTTCTGCAACCGATAACACAGTCTTCTGCTGGCGATTTCCCCCCCTGAAACGCACAAAACTAAAACTTTTTTATGGTTACAATCATTGTTTGTTTGGTTTTTTGTAGAGATGCACCGAGAATTTTCAGCTCGACAGACAAATCCAAGACTCAAAAATCTGGTATTCTTCCAATGTTTGAACGCACCATACACAAGCAGTGAAAGCAGTTCTCGGTGTGGATGTTGTTACTGTGTGAAGCAGACCTAAAGTTGGTCATTTTCAGTATCGCTGAAGCGTTTCAAGGTTCGGCTGCTACAGCAGAGCTAGACTTCAGTGAGTTCTGGTCGTTGCGCTCCGACTTTTGTTTTCTCCGTTTTCTAGTGAACGTTTTCAGCTGTGAAAATGGTGGCCTGCCAAAATGACGTCAACATGTACCCACCTCTTAAATCCCCATTTTAAAAAGGTCTGATGTGCAGGAGCTGCTGATGGATACGCTTTGTATTCCAAAGTCAGATTTTCCGAGTTCCCAGTCAAGAATACAACAATAACTCAGCCTAAAATCCAAATAAAACCTTGTCAGATGAAGACCAGATGAATTTTCTTATCTCATTAAGCCCGTAGCTTATTTACTATACATTTTAACAACTTGTAAACATGTATCTGTACTGTGTAAGTGCATCAAATGGAGGAAAAATACATTATTAGCACTTACAGCTAGCTACAGCTAGCTTGTGCAGCTAGCTGTAGTTGCACATGCCACTTTGCTTTAACATCTTTCCTAAATCTGATCTTTTTTTACTTTCAATATAGACTGAGCACTGATTAGATATAACATACACAAGAAAACAATGGAGGTGGGTGTTTTAAGTCTAACAGAAAAATACATTATTAGTGTATATGAGTTAATAGCGTATATGGATAAATTTTTCACATTGAACTTCAAAAATGAGAATAAATGTTGATGCATTTACAACCTGGAGTAGTAGCAATTTTTGTAGTTTTGATGCATTTAATAAATGAAGTAAAAGGAAACCTGAAGAAATCTGTGGTCAGATCGGTGCATCGCTACAAAAACAAAAAGGTTGAGTTCTGCAACTCTCCTGTGTCGCAGCAATACAGCATTTCCATAAAAAGAGTTGGTTGGTACTGTTTTATCCCCTCTGCTGTCTGTGGGGAACCTGGACCTGATGACGGGTGTGTGATCCACATGGCCTTTGTTTTAATGCGCTGGAAGAGTCACATGACCTGCTTTTTGGAACTACACACACACACACAAACTGTTAGCTGTAGGTTGTGCTTTCTATGATTGTACTTTTCTAAAGACCTTCTCTTTTTTCACAATGAGTGCAGTTTTTTGTTTTTTTCATTACTCTTCAGGGTTTTTAGATCACGTTAGTCTTGACTGTCAGATGGAGGAAGTCAAACTGATGTTTTTTTTTTGTTTTTGTTTTTTGTTCGTTCGTCCGGTCAGCTTACAAAAGATGATTCAGAGTTGTAAAATTCTCAGTTTCCAAATTTAAACAGGGCCCGCCCTGTTAAAAGTGGAAGCTGGATGGTTTTTTAAGTGATTTCGCCTCATCAAAACCAAACCCTCCAGGCATTGTTTTGTATGTTACTTTAATCCTTTTCCGACTTTTTTTTTTTTTTTCCTACAAATATTGTTGCAATTTTTCTCTTTGATTACTGGTTTATATTTCACAGGAGGGTTTGGAATAATCATTCATCAGGAGTTTTTGGATTTTGCTCCAAGTACATGTTTGATAATGGGACAAACCTTCACAACTTTATTCGACTACATTAGTAAGATACCGCATCATCTCTCTATACTGACTGAAGCATTGCTGACTGGTGTATCAACAGTCAAACCAAGAAAATGTGATCCCATCCTAGGTTTTCCGTCTTAGTTTGTTTTCCGGAAACCCGAGTAGTTTTCTCGGATAAATTGTTTGAATGGAAACCAATTCCATTGTGCGTCTCGAGCCTCTGCCTGCACACGCAGACGCTTTGGTCTCTGTGCACCAATCTCATTTCTCCGTCTGTCCGTGTTGAACTGTAAATATGTCGATTTGGTTTATTTATGTTTCGTGATCAATCCTTTGTGGGTTGGCGTTACACTGAGCGCTTCATGCCATGGAGCGCATTGGAATACGACTTCTTATAAGTCTGAATTTAATAAACTGTTCTATACAATTTTCACAGTTGTGTGTGTCATCAGTTTTGTTGGCCAGTTAAGGTTCTGACAAAGTACTTTCTTCTAATGTCATCCATGCTGTTTGGTTACGTTTAGCACAAGAGCCATTGTTAGCATGTCTGGCTAATGAAATTAGCGCTACAGAAATGACCTTGATGGTGTCCTGAATCCAACTGATAATATTTGACTTAAAAAGTGATGTTCATTCCTGTCCTGCAAGAACAAAATGGACAAAATAAAAATAAAAAAACATTCAGTCTTTGGATGTCAGAGCTGGTAGACTGCAAAAAGACTTGAGGCTGAAACATTTGCAACCAATTAATTCAATTAATATCAGATTATTACCCACAGATCACATTCCTTCCACTTCACCATTATGCACCACTTTCTGTTAGCTTATCACTTAAGAGAAACTAACACCACTCTCCCGATTGGCATGACTGGCTTTGTATCCATTACAAATGTGCAGGAAACTTTGTCAATATTCCGCTAATGTAAAAAAAAAAAAAAAAAAGAGTAACCCGCAATTGCTGTCTATCCATTTTCTTTATGCCCTTGTCCCTTAGTGGGGTCAGGAGGGTTGCTGGTGTCTATCTCTAGCTAACGTTCCGGGCGAGAGGCAGGGTCACCCTGGACGGGTCACCAGTCTGTCGCAGGGCAACACAGAAGACAAACAACCATGCACACACTCACACCTAGGGGCAATTTGGAGAGGCCAGTTAAACTGACAGTCATGTTTTTGGACTGTGGGAGGAAACTGGAGTACCTGGAGAAAACCCACACATGCACAGGGAGAAAATGCAAACTCCATGCAGAAAGACCAGGGCTGGGAATCGAACCCAGAACCTTCTTGCTGCAAAACAACAGCTCTACCAACTGCACCACTGTGTTTCCAATTGCTGTGTTTCCATTAAATGAGAAACACAATTCAAATCAAATATGAATAATTTTGTTCACGCATCAAGTCATAAAAAGCACACTTGCACCATGATCCTCAGGTTACTTCCTGTCGTTTTCTTCTTCCTGGTTTGCGGCAGTGGCAACATCCGGTTGTCAGTCATCTGACTTGACATAAACCAATATCAATATTGCTAGAAAAACTACCTCATCCTAGCGTCAAAACTTTTTATGGAAAAATGAGTTTTTTTCAAAATTGGCATGTTTGCATTAAGCAGATTTATTTTCAAAATGTCAAAGAGGCAAATTCTTTGGCCAGTGGAGCTAGTGTTTAACTTCTTTCACACATTCAAAATGAGAACAAGAAATGGCTTTTAAAGCAGTGGGAAGGCTGCATAGTGGAGCCACTGGGTAATTTTGCTGTGTGAGTTTTTCATGTAATGACTCACCAATGGATGCTGTCTGCTGTTTTTCAGCCCTGAAGCCAGTATGAAAGGCTGAAACTGTGCCAGTTATCTTCTCTGTGTGAAATTGTTTTATTGCCTTTATCAATAAGGTCCTATGAGGTCAACCCCATCAACCAACAATGGGAGGCAGTCTGCACACCAGCTTTCAAACACTTTCAGCTTGTGCTCATGCAGAGACGTGGTTGATAGTTCCCTGGCACACTGAATGGTGTTGATAGCACTGGCTCATGTGCATTTAAAGTTAGCCATACAGGTATGAAGCTCACAGCTTCTCTAGATAAGGGTGAAATATCTCCCTGTGAGTCGAGGACAGCAGGTACCTGCACACCGTTAATTACCACTGTGGTGGAGTTGGACTTGGAAAAACCTCTGCAAACCAATGTCTTCTTAGGTGCCGTGGTGTAAGGTATTGCTGCCACTGTTTTATGAAGCTTTGCTACTTCCGAAATCAGTGTAAAAGTTGCTTCTTCACAGCAACACTAGCCGACTTTCCACAAGCTAGCAGACAAACCTTGTGGTTGGGGTCAAGCCCCTGCAGACTGTTTGGCTTTGCACACTGAGGTACGGTTGCCAACAAGCTTCTGAGTGAAATGAAAATGTTTTTTGAATTATTACTGATGCTACGGCAGCCCTGTTTACAGCACACTGTGAGGGTCTGGGCCCCTACTGCTGCCATTCATGCAAGCCTGACATAAATTTAAATTTCTGACAAGGTGTTCCCCACAGCGGGACAAAAAACATGATCTATGAAGGAGAACCTTCTTAGTCACTCAATCAGTAAAACTGAAATAAGTCAAAGTGTATAAATATGTAGACTCATGACTGTGCATAGATAATTATTTTGTATTTTCTTATCAAACAACATTTATGCAATGACTCTACAGTGTGAAATGTTGACCTTTGTGTTAACCTCCACAGTTCATCCTGTCATGTTGGATAAACTCATCTCTGGGCCAAACCCTGACTGACGCTGAGTTTTTTTTCCCAGTCAGCTGTGGACGGTGGAGTTTGGGTGTCTTCTGTCTGGCCAGACGTGGTCTCTGAGGTTGAGCTGGGATTTTTCTTCTTAATCCAGAGCAGTTAACTCTTTGGGCTCCAGACCACAGGAGAGTGTAAGTGTAGTCTAACCCTGACTTTGGGTCCAAGATTACAGAGTGAAGATTCTGAACCAAACTAGTTACGTATATTTGAAGCATGAGTTCTGTTTGCTTGTCCACCTGCATTGTTCATCCATGTTTAGCCTTAGTTTCAGTCTTTTCTTTTGATTAGCCTTTTTTGGTGTTTGTTTAGTTATTATTGGTTATAGTTATTCATGTTTTGTATTTTCTGCCTCCACTGTGCCATCTTTCCCCCTCTCTCTCCCTCAACCTGCCTTCTCCTCCGCCCTCACAGCTGCACCCAGTTATCATTCAGTCCCATGTCATCATTCCAGCTCTGACAGTTCCAGTCTCCTTCATTCCTCGCTGGATTCTTCTGTTACCTCCTTGTACCTGGTTCTCGTTTGTTTCTGCTCTCGCTCCCCTTGTCCTCCCTGTTGCTTTGTAACTCATTGTTTTGTTATTTTCTCATTAAATATCCACCATCTGTTCCCCACCTCCGCCTGCATTTGGGTCCAATCCTCACAACGACACATCATGGCCACACTGATCATTTCCACACTTTTGGCTACAATTTCCTTAGATATTATTTAGTGAAGATTTATTTTATCCTGTTAGCTAACTTCTTTTTCTTAGGTTTTCTGTTTTATTTTACTATTATTATTATTGTCATATTTACTATTGTTTTTTTTTTTAATCTTATTTTAAATCAATCCCAAAACACTGCACTGGCCGTCATCATTTCTTTGTCTGTGTGCAACAAGTTGATCCATGTTAGATTTATTTGGTTGGCCTCACTATCTGTCTGTCTCTTCTTGCACTAACTCAACACTGATCAGCATATAAGTGATATCACCAGGTCAGAATTTTTTTTTTTTTTTCTGACCTATGTACCACAAACACATGTCCTCTGTTACTGCTTTGAACCCTTCTGGTTACAGTTTCAGAGGTACAGAATATTCTGGCATTAGATAACACCACTGGCTGGAGGCAGAAGTTAAACTGGAGGTTAATCGAGGACGCATTACGGACACAAAGTGAACATTCAGTTCAGCTCACCAACTGTCTAAACCCACAGACAAAGACCATTACTTTAAAAACCAGGATTTGTTTGTGCCAGTGGGGCTGTTGCCTGGGGCTACGCTGGTGCCTCACATACAGAAGTATTAGTTTTGACTGAGCCATCAGAGGTTCAAATCCTGACCTTTGACCCCTTTGCTAGGTCTTTCCCCTCCCATTCTCTCTCTGCTCATTTGCAGTCTGATCACTGTGAGGGACGATTAATGTACTTTATCTTATCAGGTGTGATCTTTGTACAAAGGTCCTTCACAAAAACCTCAAACATGACAGATTGTTTGCTTTCTTCCCCTTATTTCTTCCATGTCATAATAATGCAACCTTTGACCCTTTATTCAAATTATGCATACATATTACTTGGTATTTTTATACTTTTTTTTGTGAAGCTACATGACTCAATTGCGTGTCACTTTGCTGCTGTTGCACCTGAATTTTCCCCAGTGTGGGACAATAAAAGATATTTCTATTCTATTCTTCTATCTCTTTAAACAATAAGGGAAACTCCAGATGATGATGATGTGGCTTTGGAAACTTCTGATAGGTTAATCAACACATTTGAGTTAGCTGGAGTCACATCTGTGGATGTGTTTTAATTCCACACCTGGAAGACACTGTTGTTTTTTTTTTTTTTGTAACGATGGGAAAGTCAAAAGAAAATCAGCCAAGATGTCTTCAAGAGAATAACGGAGCTGCACTAGTCTGGGTCATCGCTGGGATCAACTTCCAGATTCCTGATGGCGTCGCATCGATCTGTTCAAACAATTACATTCAAGTGTAGACATGATGGGGATGTCCGACCATCGTACAGCAGGCTTAACATGAACGGGTTTTGGTCTGAAATATGCGAACGCTGCTGCAGCTGGTATGACTGGTACCCTAACCACTCAGGGAGGAGGAAGACAATTACTTCACAAGAAATATTAAAAATGGCAGATTTCAGTTTGTGAATGTGCACATAGACACTGCTGGTCCCAAACGTATCTGACACCAAGCCCGTCTGGTGCTTTGGATTCTGTCAGCGGAGAGCGAAGCTGAGAGCGACGAGGGAAATGTGTCAAAGCTTGTTTGGCATTTCCACCGGGGCTGCCTGAGTCACTGCTATCATTCTTCTGATTGGTTGTTTGGGAAAAACTACAAGAGAGGTAGTTTTATCTGAAGTATTCTGTTCATCAAGTGAGTCTGTTACATCAGCCTCTAAATCTGATTATGCCTTTTGCTTTGTTTGTTTTTTTATCAGCTAAAAACAAACCCACTGCCTTTCAGATGAACTCACAATTATTCTTCTTCCACCAACTTTCTTTGTTCTAATTTGAAAAGAACTTTACATTTTGGTGACTCTCTCAACTTTACAAATACTGTGGAGCATTTCCTGACGGTTTCATTTTTCTGAGACCTGATTCCAATCATTGTTTTTGTTTCTTGATAGTTTGACTTTGTCAGTCAAGAAGTTAAGTTGTTTTCCTGCCGTTTGCAAAGTCCAAGTGCCAGTCAATCACTGTAAGATGGGAGATACAATTGAAACTGCTCATCATTTATAAGCTGGAATCAATAAACCTTCAAGAAAAATGTAATTGTTGAAACTGGTTTTTTTTTTTTTTTTCTGTTGACAAATAATTGAAAATAAAAAGGCAGCACAAAATGGCAAGTGATAAAACATATGGGTTTACCAGATGTTTTATGTTTTTATGTCTGGATAATAACGTATGATAATTGTTAAATTATATTGATTCCCCAGTCCAACAGATACTTATTCCTTTCCCAGTTTATAAATCACTTCCTCTGAAATATCACGTGAAATCAGAGAAATCAGATCTCCCTCCTACTCGCGACAGTTACAAACAATACCTAATATAACATTATAATATGTAGCCTAAGCATACATTATTTGAACTTGAAACTTCAGTGTTTACATGAAACTGTAAGCCATGAAATATTTTAGTTTGAAGACCTCCTCACTAAAATATTTAAAATGCAGTTCTCATTCACGTCAACTACATGTTTTTTAATTGAACATCAACAGCATAATCTTAATGTGTTTCATATATTTTTTTAAAATCTCAAAACTACTAAGTTGAATGTCGAAATTATGACTTTGTATCTCATAATTTTGATCAATCAATCAATCAATCAATCAATCAATCAATCAATCAATCAATCAATCAATCAATCAATCAATCAATCAATCAATCAATCTTTATTCCAGACACAAAAAGGTCCATAGTAAAACAAAAGGTAAAAAACAAACAAAATAAAATAAAAAATAAAAAAATAAACATGACACATTATTCACTGAGTCACAAATAAATGATGACGCCAATGATTCCACAGTCTTGAAGACTTATCAATTATGACTTTATCTCATACTTTGTATCTTATGAGTTTGAAAGAGTGAATGGTGTTCATATGAACGAGCAATGCAGGAGTACAAAGGAGGAAAGTAAAATTGTATAAGTAATTTTCTTTAAAATAAATAAATTAAAATGATGTGAGAAATGACACCGAGATTCATAGCGGAGTTATCAACCTGAAGAGACGGGATAAATTACCTGTTTTCAAAATAAGGGTTTCAGGCCACAGACGCTGCGTTGCGCATTTCCGTCGCCATAACGTCACTTCTGGACGTCAATATGCGGCTCGGTGCGGCGCTGGGAAACAGTCCCTGAAATGATGGAAACTAAGTAACCAGCGAAGCCTTTCCTTCAGCGAAGAGCCTCCGCTGTTTTACCTCCAGGGAAACGCTACAACCGCGTCGATAAAGAAGGAGCCCCCGCAGACTGACAGCTCCCTGGGTGGTTATCCCCCGAAGCGGCTGACCGCCTGCCTCAAGCAGCCATCTTTTGTGAGAGAATGTACGGGGCGACGCGGTGGGCCTGCTCGGGCTCCTGCTCTGGTCCCGGCCGGAGCTTGTTGATGCTCACAACCGCGCTGCTGCTCTCGGCCGTCGTGCTGCTCTCCGGGCTGCCGGGTTTCACCGAGGCGAAGGAATGCGACAAACCGTGTATGAACGGACAGTGTAACACCGCTACGGGCAGCTGTGTGTGTTTCTCCGGCTGGGTTGGGGACCAATGCCAGCACTGCGGAGGGCGATTCAGGTACACCGAGCACAGCAAACCGCTGGTTCCATCACTGGGGCCGGTTCAGGTGGTTTGTTCTGCGTTAGAAATAGCACACCGCTTTACTACTACTACTACAGGTTCTGTCACTATAACACAGGGACTAATGTGAAATGAGAGAAAATTAGTTTAAAAGTAACTTTGTCTGGACACAATTTAGCACACCAACAAGGCTCTCCGCTGAATATTGTCCTCTTTAAGTCTAAATCAAAATTTCTTTGATAAGTATTTATGTAGGCTGTTAATTCAACGTACTAAAAATAGCAAAACGTTAGACTATCACAACCACAAACGTCAAGAGTATGTTTTTAAGCTTTTATGTGACAGAACGAGATAAACCTATGAAGTGCAAAGAAACTGTGAGAACATCAGTTTCTTTTTTTTTTTTTTTACATAAAAATCAGGGGGACTAATGTGACATCTGTACATCTGCACAGTCATCTTTCACTGGAGTTGCAGCTGCACATCTTTTGGCTGAAGTAGTGCTAATGTGTCTATCCACACATTAGCATTTTTGTCAGTTCCTCTTTGCACAACAGCTCAAGCTCAGTCTGGATGAAGAAAGTCTGAACATCAGTTTTCAAGCATCCAAGCTCTTCTTTACAAGTCTGGTTATATGTCTGAAGTCTCTTACTTTCTGTAAGACTTTTTGCTCTTTATTTGGCTTAATTTGTCTTTCCATCAACTCCCAATTCATTGCATGATGCTTTCATCTCCAAGAAGCACTGCTGCGCTGATTAAAGCGCTCCTTTTGCAAAAGGCAAAAATTTAAAATTTTTATTAGTTGTGCAAAGCTGATGGAGATCTTCCCTAAGAGATGGGCAGCTGTATCAGCAGAGAAAGATGAGTCTAGAAAGCACCTCATTATGCCGCCTCATTAAGACTAAATCTATACACAAAAAATGTTTGTAAACGATTTCCCTTTGTTCTTTAAAATTATTTGATTAAGTCAGGTTATTACTCGGACTGTCACATAACATTTTAAAAAGATGCGTTGAAGTTTGGCTTTGTAACGTAATATGTAAAAAAATAAAAGTTGAGAAACTTTTTCAAGGCACTGATGTGACTTCTTCCAATTTCCATCTGAAGAAAGTTGGAGGGAAAAATAAGTATGCTCAGAATACCTCCAGGCACAAACATAATACTTAAAAGGCTTTACATTAAAGGGAGTGAGCGTATTAGGCCTGTCATGGTAACAGATGGGCGATAAATTGAATTTATTGCGATAAACGATGATATTGTTGAAGTCATATAACGGTAATGGTATAATAATGCAAGTACACCCTCTTGATGATCAATAAACTTTAATTTCTGACAAACATTTAACATTTGGATATTTAAGACATGTTAAATATCCTAAATGAATAAGTGCATCTTGGAGTTTCTGTAAACAAAATTGCCCTAAAAAAAACAACAACAAGTTGAGACCAAAACACCAGACTGGAGCCTTTTGTCGTCCAGTTTTTTGGTAGAAAGAAAAACAATTTCACAAATGGAAACGACCTTGCTTGTTCTGACATCATCATGCGATTAATTGATTTATTGCGTCAGGCTAATACGCGTTCTGTTTCCCGCGAGCGTAAGTCGAGGTTGGACAATATTTACTTGACGATAAAGCCTTTGAGCTGTGTGGAAACAGCTGCGAGTTACAGTTCATAATGTGGTGGTAAACACAGGAAACGCTCACAAACTGTCCCCAGTGTAGGATGTGGAACACAGCAGCTCCATGTTGACGTCCTCTCATGTCGTCGTGGTAGAGCAGAGCGGAGTTAACTTTCCTTTGGGATCACTAAAGGTTTTTAAAATTAAAAACAACCTTTTATTGTCCCAATAAGGGGAAATCAGGTGTAAAGGCAGCATCAGATATAATAATTCACACAAAAAAAGTTGTAAAAGTGTTAAAAACAATGTATGTAAAAACCCACATTAAAAATAACAAATCATAATATACTGTACAAGACTGTAAGAGAAAATACTGAGCAGTTCTTAGAAAAAAATCAGACTCATGATCCAAGGAATGTCGGTTCACGTTCCCAAAAAAATGTACATGATATTCATGTGTATTGAGCATTAAAAAAAACAGTCTTATTTACAATACAGTATATACCAGTGGAGAAAAACAGAAGTGGAAATTTCATTAAAATTGAGTAAAAATGTAATGTACCACACCATGTATTTCTACTTTGATATTAAATAAATTTCTAAAAAATAAAAAAATATAAAACGGTGCAAATGATTGTGCAAGGATGCAAACACATTGATTTTATTTTATTTATTTTTTATTTAAGAGCAGTAAAAAATACATTATGGTTTCACTGAGATGGGAAAAAAATAATAATAATCTGCATCACTTGATGACAGCTTCATTCATATTACTGACTGCTTTGGACAGCATTGTGCCTCTCTGAACATCATCCCACCGATTCGACACAAACGAGCAGCAGAGTAAGAGATCAGCTCTTCCCCTCGTTTACTTTCTCCGGACCCTGAACTGAGTCGAACATGGAAGCCAGTCTTCCTGATTTTGCAGCGAGTTAGCGCGTCTTCACCGGCTAAGTGGCGATTCAGCATAGGCGCCATCTTCCTCAGGTTTAATTTGCTACCTCGTGTCATGCTGCCTCAGCACATTGCCAGCCTGTTAGGCTGTAAAGTTGAACCCGTGTAAGCCATGCCATGTTGTGCTGTGTGTGGCTCAGCAGTTGGACGGCGAAAAGGAAGCCCAGCCAGTTGTTGAGGGTCGGTGCTGACTGGACGGAGCGGTTTGCCTTTGGTCATGCTTACACAAAGAAAAATAATAATAAAAAGAAAAGAAACATGGCTGAAACTCTACATGCTCAAGGCCACCAGCAAGAGGGGTTTGGTAAACCACAATCTTAGATTCGTGGCCCTTTTTTAACAGAATTTTCTCACTTATCATCTGACTGCATAATCGTATTTACCAGTTTATAATGTCTGGTATCCGTGAAGCGCTGGTCTGCCAAAAACCGATTCAGATTTGTCGCTCTGAACTCTAAAAGGCAACAGAATAGTTTCAATGTCTTATTTTGCGTGCTAATTAAAATTTACAACCCAAAAAGACATTGGTATTTTTCATAACAATCAAAGGTCGACAATAAAACAAATCAATGATTTGAAGCAAACTAAAAAAATAAAGCTGTCTCTAACTGTGTCGTTGAAAGCTGTGATAAAATTCCACAGGTTACGATGCAAACATAACCTTATTGTTAATCTGTACTAACAAACCCAGCGGGAAAAATAAAAAAAATGTCGCAGCATAATTCCCTTTGTTCATCTACAAGCAGGGCTGGTTCATATAGGCCAAAAATAAAATCTCAAATTTTGTCATTCCAAGTCTGACTTCCTATTTACAGGAGACAGAACATATTTTTAAAATTGTATTTTCTCTCAGTCAGTGCCGTTGTGAGTTGTACAATGGCAAATTTTGGTTTAATTTAGAGAGAATAATGCATTAAAATTAAGTGAAAAAAGTTGTTTGAGATTAAAAAACTATAAACTTGGAGATCTGACGTGACCAACTTTCTCCATGTGGTTCTTTCAGAACAGGCTCAGTTGTTTTCACAATCGTTTCAAAGTGTTGCTACTGATAGTAATTTAATACTGAGGTGTTAAAAGATTAAGTATTTCTCTATCTGTAAAACTGACAGCAAAGTATATCACAAGTTTCTCAACATTCCTCGTTTAATTTTTTTATTTTTTGTTCTCATTAAAATTACTACTTCATTCTCCTAATATTACGATGTTATTCTGGTCCTATGGAGATTTTATTCTCATAATATTCAGATTTTATTGTTGTACAAATTCATTCTTGTGTCAATATGACTATCATTTTAATATTCTGACTTTAATCTTGTAATTAAAAATAAGAGAAATCTCGACTTGGCCCTAATGTTCTGGCAGAGTTGACCTGAATCAAAAGTCTAAATAAATAGAAGCTGTAAAACATGCTTATCAAACAAGATGATAGACCAAAAATCGGATTAAGCTATAAAATCGATTTTATTATTTATAGATACAAAGTTTATACAGCAGTCTAATATTGCTTTTCTGTAACGGTCCACCATACATTTCATGTAAATTAGCACCAGTGGTTACATTAATGTTTGGAGAGAGCAGTTGGTATTATGCAGCTCTGCAGTTAAATAATTTCACTTTTATCTCACTGAGTTCCATGTATGGTTTAATAGCACTTCTGGTGGTTTGTGTTAATGCTAAACTAGAGGGTTACCTACAACTTGTACATCCTCTGTTTTTAAACTTGCTCCTCTAGTTCCTCTACATCTGCAGGGTTTCCCACAAATGTCCCTAATTCATCATAAACTTTGAGATAGACTCTTTAAAAGATAAAACAGAGCAATGATGTTAAGGTCTTTCTCTCGCTTTGGCAGTCTTTAAAAAAAAAAACAGCTGACCTTTTGATTGTCGAATAATTCTTACATTTCTGTGCTTCCTCGCTTAATTTTTAAAGACCTCGATTAAATTCAGTAGCTTTATCACTCAGTTTAATCATCCGCACTGAAGAGTGTTACTAGCACCTCTTAGTTTAGGTACAGACATTCATTGATCTGAAAAAAGATTGGCTCCCTCCCCGCCCCCAATCTCCTGAACAGCCAATCACCGATTAGGATTGGTCAGTTCCAATCGTCAGGTCATTTTTCCAAGGCCTCTCAAATGGCCCAGTTTGCCAAAAACAAAAAAAAAAAAAAAAATAATAATAATAATGGGCCTGAGCGACTTAATATGAAAATCTGAACTTGATGCTCTATGGCTCTGAAATCAGATTTTGAACTTTCTGTTTCTAAAACCTTTGTTTGTGCTTTGTAGGGAAAAATTTATGAAAATTCCCCTTCACTCCTGTTCAGAAACTTTTAGTTCTTCCTACCCACTAAAGTGTTGATATTGTGACCGAATTCCCAATAAGAACCTAGAAATGCACGGCACACACTCCCCAATGGAAAGTCTATCAGATTAAGTCAGCCAATTCATTTGGTACAAGCCACATTTGCAGTCCATGTTCATTATATACCTATTTTAGTTAGGCTAATTATCTCCAAGTGGAAGGGTAAACTCTGTATTTTTTTTCCCCACTATGTGTTTTATCATTGGCATTGATTTAAAAACTGGTGGCTTTTCAGAGGGGAGCCTGCTGTCTGGCTGTATTTAGCATACAGACAATGCTACCATACAAAGCTCAGGAACCCAGACTCATGGAATACATTTTTGCTGCTTTAGATGGTTTCCTGTGTTACTTTTATTAGTTTTACTCCAAGTTGTAGCCATAATTATTGCTTGTAATGCTGATACCCAAAGGCTGAACAAATTAAATTATAAATTGTAGCAACAGATGTCGGCTCTGTCCTTCTTGGTTGGAGCCAAAAAGCACTCCCAAGGGCAAGCCATGGCATTTTTATTAGTACGAGAAGGTTTTGTATAGAGTACTCCGTTTAGACGGATTGAGGTCTTGAGTCGCTATTCTTTTGCAGACAGACAGATTTGTGAATAAGGTCCTTGTCTGTGCAACATAGAGCCAGTGTAAGCCTCTGACGTGTGTTCTCTTACGGACACTATCTCTGATTCTTTGGCTTTCTAATGTAATTAATGTGAAACTGTGTACCAGCGCGATGAGCTGAAAGAGTTTTGCGTTTGTAGAATTTATGAAAATGTCGTTTTTTGCAAGGCACTTCAAAGAAACAAAGTTTCAGGGTGCCTGGTTGAGGTTCTAATCTGCTATATGTATGCTAACGATGGGTTTCATGGTTGACTTTGTTAGGGGCGGAACATACAGCTAGAAACCTACCGACACAACCTGTCTTTGCCGTCACTGTTACAGGTTTATAAAATAAACCTATTTAAAATAAATAAACAAACGATGCTTAGCCTGCCAGGTAAATCCTTGCGGCCCGCCAGGCTTATAATACACAAACGGAAACTGATGTGTTGGCATGCTAACTTTTTGAACTTAGAAAAATGCAACGCTTATCATAATGTATTCTAACATCAGGGAATTATTAAATATTGTGACAAAAAGAGAACACTTTAGCATTATCCTTAATGCAAACTGTGATCACCTATTGGATTGCTATATTTCTCTGTTGTCAGTTAGCACAGATAGGCTAGCATTAGCCTTGGATATGCTAGCATTAGCCTCGGTTATGCTGAGGCTGGTCATTTGCGATTCGTATTTTCTTTCCAGAAAATATTATCAAGAAAAAAACGGTTGGCATACAATATCTGTAAGTTGCACCAATGTGTTTATTTGTATTTTTTTTGACAGTTTTCTGTAATCTAACTTCACATCAAGCTCAAACATTCTGTATTATATATAGCTGAACTTGACATCCGATTGAAACTTCAGATACGGCAGATGATAAATCAGATCAGAAACCACCTTCTGGTTTCTGATCATTTGATAATCCTATCAAATGCTTCAGTTTCATTTTCGGTCCCAAACTAATTGAAGTTTTGAACATTCCAGGCAAAACCAAATGAAATGATTGAATTTCCAAACTCTGATTAAATTTTAGTTGTGAATGGTATGAAAAGATGAGTTTGTTTCCAAATAAATAAAGTCACACTAAAATGTTTCTAATTAGCAGAAATCTTTAGAAGCTTGGCTTTTATAATTCTGAACCTTCATACGATGGTTTGTAAGAACTGCATTTAACATCTGGCATCAAAATTTCAGCGTGGCCGTAATACGGAGGTTTTAAATTTGTCTAAGATTTTAACCTCATGTGTTAGTTTGATTAAGATGCTTCAAATATTTTGAAAAAAGCCAATGCTGAGTTAGAGATAATGACATCTGAAAATTGTGCTTTCTCAACTTACTAATCTAAAACAACTGGATCTTAAACTGCTAGTCTAAATAAATTCATTTCACTAATTATTAACCATGGATTACAGTACTAGCTTGTAGCTTACCATGCAGTCTGCCTCTCTATTCCCATCCAGAGCAGTACATGATGTATTGGTTAGCTGACTCAGTTAAAGTTAAGTGGGTCAGCCAAAGCTGATGAGTCGACAAACAGTTTAATTGCTGTCGTATCAGATTTTGTGTACTGATTACAATTGTGGTTGTTTTGTTTTATTAAAGGCACCACAACATGTTATTCTTCAATATCTGATTTTTTCTTGATGTAAAGTGAAAGCAGATAAAACAGGTTTCATAATTTTTTTTCTGGTTAGCTTTAGTACTTATCAAAGTCATAATGTTCATTGAACATTTTTAGATTTTTTTTCCTTTCTTTTATTTAGTCGTGCAGTGCACAGCTAAATCCTTCCCTATTTCCTTGACTTTGGGAAATCAGCAATTGGACGATACTTGTCTGAGCAACCAGTCTCATTTACTGTCGCACAGGTCTGAAAATCAGCCACGGTCCACTTCTGTTGACAAGAAAAATCGGTTTCTGACCGAAATCAGAATTGGCAGGTCAGGCCTGAAAACTCCAACTGGTGCACCCCTATTATTTTTCATGATAAACATAAATTGATTTTAATTTGGTTTTATGGATGTAAAATTTACGTCAAGTGGTAAAAGAGGCTTCATGGATTGATGGACCAAAGGAGAAAATTCAAACCATCTGACAAAAGCAAATGAAGTGGATTAGCAGCGTCTGCTAGCAACTGATGGCATCATCCAGTATTGTATAAATTCCCCAATATTTACTGGGTACAGTCCTTTTAATGTATCAAAATGTGGAGAAGGTAGACTGGAACGGCATGTATTGTTGAGCAATCTGTGTCAGTAGAGATTGTGTTTTTTAAAATAAGTGACAAGAACGGTGTTAAAGAAGCTGTGTGCTCGCTGCTGGGTGGCACATTGGGATCAGGAGTGTCTGAAGCCGCTTTTTGTTTGAAGGAGCTCAGCTTGTCTGCGAGCTGGGAGTCCCTGTATGCCCCTGAGAGCTGTGATTACCGGCTAACCGCTGAACTGATACTCACATCTTTACCTGCTCTCTCAAAGCAGTTGGTAAGCTGTGAACCTGTGATACCAACTCAAGCCGTCAGCAGGATTCTGTTCTCTCTGCCTTCATTTAAAATTTATTTTCTTATGTGTGATCATTTCCATTTGGACAACAGCCGAAATTTTGAGAAACATTAGGAAAACACTTTTGCGTGTTTTCCTTGTTCTGAGTGAATGATTATTATTTTTGGAAACAGTTTCAATAATCCATTTTAATTGTTTTTATTTTGGAGATTTAAGATGTTTTCCAGTTACAGTGTTAGATGTTCTTTAAATCTTTTCTTATTTTTTGATTGGGTGTACTTACACTAATGAGCCATTATTATAATCACTAACTGAAAATGACCTCAAAATGACAATATTATCGTTTATTGCAATAATTTCTGGGACGCCTGACTAAGTTTATTATGGTGACAGGCCTTCTTATAAGTACTGCAGATACTACAACCACAAAAAAGGAGAAAATTCAGAGAAAAAACCCCCACAATTTTTTTTTAAGTTTACATCTACGATGTTTGTCACAAGATACAGCATGGTAGCCTTTAGTGCAGTGCTGTCATATGTTTGGCATTCTCTTAAAAACACCCTTGCCAATGGACTTTGAGCCTCCCAACCTAAACAACTGCCTGCTACTGTTGACCTGTCCCTTTGTGGCTTTAGGAAACCTTTCACAAACAAGAGGTTGCAGCGCACTTGTTGCCTAGATATGAATAAAGTAATCTTTCACCACACATGGCTAGAACTATCAAAGTTTCTTTGGTTTCCAGAAGCATATCCTTTAAATCTTGCAAGATCTGTCAGAATAACATCTGGTTTCTGAGGTTTCTTGAGGCTGGAGGTGTAATCTTTGGGCCGAGTCACTCCGTTCGGCAGTCGATGTGTGTTCTCGGCTCGGCCGTCTCTGCAGACTTTAAGGTGAGACTGTTGTGGAAAACAACGGTCTGGGGCGCGTCGGCGGGCTCGCTGTCGTTAATGATTACGCTCTCTCGCTCCCCAGAGTGGGCGAGCTTCCCTCTGCTGGCAACAACAGACCGTACTGTACAATTACCAGCGTTTGTGTCATGGCCTCCTGTAATTTGCCGTGAGGTTTAATCATCTTTACTCACTCTGTGGCTCACTCATCCACTACCTGAAGTGACGTGTGGCAGCAGAAGTTGGTGTTTACCTGAACTCACTAATCTGCTGGCCAACTCTTGTGCAACAGTGCAAAGTTTGTTTGGTTTTCTTTTTTGGTTTGTTTTGAGGTTTTTTAATGCTGTAATGTGACACGATATGCACAATTGTTGAAATGTGGAACTATTTGTAGCTTTTGGTTATATATTTTTCTTATTATACAATTTTATTACTTTTAGTATCATATAAAATGGACATTGTTGAGCTTTACATCATATTAAGTTATCCCCTCATTAAAAAAACATACCTGAATGTTGCCTTGATTCTTTTGTCCATGTTTGAGAAGTTCTTTAATTTCCATGGCAACCATTCAGCTTAGCAAAACACCTGGGTGGTTCTAGCTCCGCCTTCAAGACGTAGCTCCTCCTCTGAGCTGAGCTTTTGGCCCTCCCCCGCTTGTCTCCTTCAGACTAGCCAGCAGCAATTAGCAAACACCTGGTGGGACTGCACATCTGCTGAGCTGATTATGGGAGCTACTTCTCAGTGCAACGTTGGTAAAAATGTTGTTTAAGAGTTAATAGAGGAGCCATGTTGTGATGACTTCCTGAAGGTGGAGCTTCAGAAAGAGCAGGAGCTTCTTAAAGAGACAGAGGCCCAATTTTAAGGTGCTAAATTACAAAGTCACATTTGTTTTAAGTCATATTTGATATACACAGCATATTCATAACAACTTTAGTAATGTGGTCGATTGTGCTACAACATGGCATTAGTACTACAAAATGCATTATACTGTCTCTATAACGTAGTTTAATTCATGCAGTATTTTTTTTTGTTTTTTAATTCTTAGAGGTTTTACCTTCTGACCCACTTCCAAGTGGCATGGATAAAACTAAACGCGTACACAAATTAATGAAAATAAATTAATTAATCAAAAATAAATACATAAGAAAACTGGAAAAAAGTGGAGGGAAAAAAAAACCTAGTAAGCCGCAGTTGGTCAAACAACTCGTATACATAAACTTTGATCAGGTTTTTATTTTATTTATTTTTATTTTAAAAGTCTATTTATGGATTTAAATGTATTCTTTTTTTCTGTCTCATTTCTCCTCCAGGCTCACAGGACCGTCCGGTTACCTGACTGACGGCCCAGGAAACTATCAGTACAAGACCAAGTGTACCTGGCTTATCGAGGGACAGTAAGTACAGTGCAAACTCTCCATCATTAGGCCAGCAGCCACAGTGCCTGAACAAAATACTCGTATCATTTTAACTTTTTTTTTTGACTTTTTAAAAAAAAAAAAAATTTAATTTGTATTTAAATTTTTTATTTGGAAAGGCAAGTTACAATTACATTGTACATTTCAGCTTCCACCACAGCAGAAGTATGAGAAGGAATAACACAAGCCAATCCAGGGTTTTTGTGTAATAACAAAACATCCAAAACAGAAGAGTGAGCGAGGGGTTGGAGGGGTTTTTTGCCACAGGAAATGATAGTTTTCAAACTGTTTTCCAAAAAATATCAGCAAATGTGGCATGCATTTGGATTGAGGCCTCCAGAAATATCTTTTGCTACAATTAGAGTTGAAAACATCTTTAATTTTCTTTTTCTTGATCCTCAACATTGAAGCTGCATTGAAGACTAAAACTAAAATGGATTATTATCCCTGCAGTAGAGGGTACTTTTTGTTTTCACAAATGGAAAACAAGGTTTCATAAATCACAAACTGTGTTTTCAAGAATATATCTTCGGGGTAGAACAGTTCTGTCCAATTTCCACCCATGTGAAGTGTTTTAGATTACATACTTAACCAAAGGTTGTACAGACTTGAGTTGTTAAAAGTTAAACATTACTGTTGAGATAATCTTACAGCATGAACACCATTTCCTGCTGTTGACACCCGCTCCAAGGGAAAGAAGAACATACGGTAACCACATATCACATCCGATAATGTTGGTAAAGATTCCAAAGACATTATCGCCAATTACTGCCATAGGTAAAATTATGCACCACACTGTGACTTTAATGCAACAATACGTATCCATTTGGAGTTGTCACAAAGCCCCGGTGTGTCCTTATGCGTCTGTGTTGATGCTCCTGCACTGCAGTCGTGCTGCTGCTGAATGAGAATCAGATTTTCCTCTAACTTGCTAGCAGACAGACAATGAAAGCATAAACTTAAAGCGAAACTGTCACCAAAACTTCCTGGCAGTTCTATAAACAACATGAAAGTGGTTCTGCTCCGTGCGACATAACAATAAAACTCGCTATCAACATTTTTTTTATGACTTGCGGTGTCAACTAATCCTTGAAGCGATCCATTTTTTTTTCTTTTCCGATATCTGAAGTTTAATATCGGCCAATACCAATTGAATACAGAAAAACAGTGCTGAATTGACTTTAAACATTTTTTTAAACACTTACATAAATATACTGAATTATTTTTTGCTAACTCTGCACCAGAACGGCACACTTAAATACACCAACGGCTTCACAAGCGGTTGGTGTATTGACATGTTTTTCATGTCAAACACGAAAAGCAACTTTTAATTTGTTCAGTCAGTGCAGTTAGGAGGAGAACAGCCAATGGAAAGTGAAAAAGGAAACTGAAAATGACCAAAACAATATGCTGGCCAGCTTGTTCAAACATCAAAAATAAACTGCAACAAACATTCTGTCAAATGGTTCAGAAAGTGCGATTAGGAATTTTGAATTTAATGTAAAGCTAATAAAACAGCATGACATCGCTGAAATCACAGAGCATAGAATTAGACTGAATAGATCTGTCCTTATGGATCAGCACATAGTCAATACCTGATCTATAATTTTTTTTCAATATCAGGATCGATGCAGATATTAATATCTGATCGGTTCGTCTCTACTCCCCAACTTAACTTTACTTCCTTTGGTGTTTTTTTATGACTTGATGCAGTTAAACTGAGTTCAGTCTTACTACACTGCATTGATAGCACAATGTTAACCATGTGCTGTTGTTTATTAAATTGCTAAATAAATAAACATGTCATAATATTGATTATAATATTGCATGATTTGTTCTGCATGGTCTTTCTGCATAGACCATGCATGTTCTCTCTGGATACTCCAGCTTCCTGCAGATAAGAGACATTCATGAGCATTCTTCCTCTCTCCCTCTGTTTTGCCCAGTAATGGATTGGCAAATTATCCGAGGTACACCCTGCCTCTCGCCGATGACTGGGTGAGAAAAGCACCTGCTCCCCCACAGCTCTGGACACTTCCATGGGTGGATGATTTGCTCAGTTTGTTTTCTCCAGTTTTACTTGCTTGGAGTTTTTTTGGGGGGTTACATAATCTCTTTGCAACGTGTGGAGGTGGGCTCTACTGCTCGGTTCCACTCTAAAGCCTGGGTGAAGTACAATCTGCTGCTGTCAAGTGGGGCTGAACGACATGGCTGAAAAATGTGTCACAATATAAGGGTTTCATCGTATCATTCGATACTGATCAGTTTTTATTTGTTTTAAATATATGAAATACTGCCACACTGGTGTTGGAAACAGGTTTTTTTTTTTTTTTAACCAGCTATGAAGCATGGTGGCGAAACATGAAACTGCTGTGGCGCAGGTTACTCAACAGGTTGTTGCTAGGTAACCAAAGACGATGACATAAAAGTTGAATCACATGCGATATGCCAATTCAGACTGAAGACATTTTGAAAACAAACGGGTTAGTACTACATATGGAAGTGTCTCAAATCTGA
>NW_006802159.1:0-37038 GCF_000485575.1 Poecilia formosa
CATCTTGTTCAGTGACACCCAGCAGTCAGACGGGAAGTCCTGCAGCATGGGAACGAGGAACTGCAGACAGCCGTCCCAGTGGCACAGCAGCAGCATCATCCCGATCAGGTTGAATATTCTCATCACAGCACTGGCCAGGTCATAGGTCATGTGGAAGATCTGTCAGCGGGAGCAGAGACGGGAAGAGAGGTTACACAACCGGAGAGCTGGGAGGGACGAAGCGGCGCTATACGTGTGATTTGAATTAACAATCATTGTTTAAACAGGCACAGTCACAGCTCGGCGAATGGCAAACACAGCCGGATCTGTTTTGACCGCCCGTCCAGAACGGTGCAACACATTCATCGGCAACAGATTTCCAAGCTTTGTTTTGGAAGATGTGGCTTTTATTTGACCAGTCTACTCTACAGACTAGGTCTTCATTAACCGGAAAGCTTTTCACGACAGCAGCTCATTATGAAGCAATAAGGGGAAAACAAGTGAAATATAAGCTGAGGTACACTAATGAATTGCCTTTGACTCATAGAAAAGTTTTGAATGCTCTTCATGTCAAACAAATCACATGCAAAAATCTGTGGCTGATGACTTAGACCACCGGAGTTCAACTAATATGGGCTGGCCAGCTGCTGCTGACACAAAAATAAGATGCAAAATTGATGAATTGTGTCTTGTTTATAGATTTTGTCAGCCAAAGGTACAATTCAAAATAACAATAGAGTTTATGACAATGTGCCAACAATGTCTGGAAAAGTTTGATTGAGGTATTTTACATGTCTGAATAAAGATGACGAAATATCTGTCTTTATTCTTTCTTTCTCACTTTTTTTACTTTCTTCCATCCATCCATCCATCCATCCATCCATCCATCCATCCATCAGTGGAGGACTATCCATTTAAAGATGTGTAATAACAGAGAAAAATAAAAGCAAACAATTATTTGTTGGAAACCAGATAATAGAGTTGCATCAATTCTAGTGCAAAGTTGATTTTACACATTACCATAAGATCTAGGCTAATAAGAACGTGCTTTAAACAAACAAATGCGTATCTAGTACTTATTTCTACATGTCACATTTAACATGGGGCATTCATCTGCGAATAGGGAGAGTAGCTTCAGCCGTGGCGGGGCGGAGACGTGTATTCAAAGGTCTAATACAACAGGTTTAGAGCCAGGTCGCAGGTGAAAAGTTGTGAACGTTCAAGGAAGAAATTTTGATTGAAATGAACATCTGGGCGATTTGCTGGTGTTGCTTCTCTGCTTAAGGTAAGAGTCTGGTCTCAGCCTGGTCAACACTAATCACTGCAGTCTCCTTGGCAGTCAGCCAGGCTGGGTTGCCACTGCGTGCGAGGGGAGGCGGGGTGGTGGGGGGTAATTTTACATGGTGTGAAATCCTTATTTAACTGGGCCAACTGGAGAGGCGTCACTAAATCATAAGTAAAAGTGTATTTGCCCAAAAGGGACAGGAGAAGTGTCCAACAGGCAAGCGAAGTAGGCCAGACACTGCATGTCTGCTTTCTAAGTTTATATATTTATGTGTGGCAGAGAGCCCCGGCTCTGAGGGCCCAGCTGATGGCTTCTTGTTCCGGAGCATGCTAATCTCTCGCAAGATACACGTCAAATAGGCCGAAAGTGTCTGGAGATGTAAACGATCACAGGAATTTTACAGTGTGGGAGCAGCGAGGTCGGGAGATTTTGTCATTCCTCCAGTCGCATCAGAGACCCTGCCGAGGTCGCTGGAACATTAAAAACAAAAATCATATTGTTCTCCACTTGCGATATGCATGTTGTGACGTTTAGAGGTTTACACAGACCTATCTTGGGAAGGATCTTAGCTGCTAATGAAGCACTGGAGTCTTTTTTTTTTTTTTTTTGCAGGAAGGAACAATAATACAAAATACATTCTCTGCAACTACTAAAAATAAGTGCACAGGTTTGATTTTATTGTGAATTTACTCCTATCCACATAGGCTGGAAATTATACTCATGGGCTCAAATATATACATAAAATCCACTGGTTTTTGAATAAATGGCCTCCGGGAACCTGCACTAAAACCACATGCTTTGTGTTGCCGTCAACAGGGATAATTCTGGTTTCCTTATTTGTAAATACGTAGAAATTGTGAAGTTTATTCATAACTGGTTGGTTTACTGAAAGAGAGGCAACTTTTAAACATAGTTTATAAAATTTGAGTAGAGTTAAATTTAGGACATACCCAGAAATTTCATGCAAGCCTTCTTTATCAAAACTGAGACCAGTTTTTGATGCGTGTTTGGCTTCAGCTAACAACCTAAGCTGTCGGCCCCAGAAGGATTTCTTAAGATGTTCAAGAGCAAACTGGGGACTCCCTAGACATAAGCCATGGACTTTAAGATAATTCAGTGCCACTGGGCCTTATTACATGTTAGGGGTTAATCAGAAGAACTAAACTTTGCAAACACTGAGCTTATTTCTTGTGAAGACATGAGGATTGTTTGTAGGGATCAATATGACACTTTGAAACCTAGGGCTACGGTGGTGGTAGCATCATGCTGAGGGTCTGTTTGACAGCAAGAAGGACTGGTGCACTGCACAAAATTGATGGCACAATAAAGATAGAGGATTACCACTAAATTATTTGACACAAACACAAAACCTGTTCTTAAAAGGCATGCCAATCTTTACGTAGGTCTCTTTATCAGGAGACCATAACATAAAAAAGTGTGAGATTTATCACTAAACTGCACACGCCTTCTGGGTTTAATTGTATTTTCAAATGTATTGTTACTTATTGATCCTTTCATAAGACTAACAATAGAGAAAATAGCAATTCTGACAATGCTGCCAGTTTTGAGGTCTCAAACACTTACCGTTTTCTAGATAAATCTAAATTCTTATCATAAAACACATTTGTTTTATGATAAGTAACATAAAAGGTTACCATCTCTACAACTGAGTGTTCAAACAGGATGAATGATCCAAAACAGATCTCAAACCTACAGAAAATTTGGATCTGAACCAAAAAAAAAACAACCAATTTACATGAACTATACCGTAGTTCATGCAAGGAGTTCATAGGAGGAGTGACTAACTATCTAGTATGAATTGGTATTGATTTCTACAAAATGAAATAAATAATTTCAAGCACAGGATTTTTTTTATATATAGTCATGCCCAAGTAAAGTGCATTGTAAGTTTGGCTCCAAAGTAATGCGGGCTTCTCTTACCAGATCAGCAGAATAAAAGATTTAAATAAGAAACGCTTTAAGATTCTGCAAATATCTCCAATGAACAAAGTTCTTCTTCCATTCTTTAATCTGTTGTACTCATAAATACTGCATAATGCACCACCAAAGCCGGTGCTTTTTCTCCCTTTTGTTTCGTATGCGTTTGAAAAATGTCCATGAACTTAATGGTTTAGGTCGGTTAAGGGTGAGCAAGATGGACAAGATGTGGAGCTCACCCTTTGATTAGGCGCCGTTCACATTGTGATTAATGAGTCTCCAGGACTAATACTCCTCCTGACACCATAACAGCGCCTGGCTATGTGTCAATGTCACACCACAATCTGGGTCATAGCACATCACCGTGATCACAACCGGAAGGAGGAATATATATATAAAAAATAATCCATTCCTTTATACTGTGTGAATGCTGGCTGTGGACTCAGGCTCTCATTAACCTGAAAACAAAACAGCAGCATCATGTGGCTCCTGCATCAGGAAATGACCCCCTATGTTCTCACTGATGCTCATGACTTCCTTAGTGCTGGTTCAAATTTCTGATAAGGTAAAAAAAGAAAAAAAAAAAAAAAAAAAGCCTTCTGTTTAAGTCCTCACCTGGAAAAGGTTATTGAAATCATTACAACACACAGGTGATCTTCTAGAGAGCACCACCTGCAGAGAAGTAAGCTGAGCAGAGAGGAGGGGATCTAAAGTCTGGATCGAGCTGAGCAGAGCTGAGCTCGGCTGAACTAAGCAGTTCAGGCCAGAGCCATTATTTTTGCTGCTGCGTTTGAATCGGTAATTGTGCCTCTCACTGAACTTAAATTACCACTCTGTAATCAGAGGAGCAGCGGCTTCTTCAGAGCACACGCACACACGCACATACACACACACACACACACACACACGCACATACACACACATACACGTCGGATGGTAGATGTTTGGTTTGTCAGACTGATCTGTTTGTGCGCAAATTAATAAAAGCACATGCGGCCGGTAAACCAGGCAGTAACTGTTGTTTGTGCAGCCATGATGGAGCATATGACGAACGATAATGCATCTGTCTATTGATGAAGCTTATTTTCTCTGCAAAATGATGAGTCATCCATAAGCTGCTTTTATTTTGCTTTCTTGTGTTATTTTAAGATTTTCTTGTGACTTTTCAAATATCTTGTACATTTTTCTATTTTTTTAGGCCATTTTAAGCTGAATGTAAACAAACTCAAAGGTTGAACCAGTGTTAAATCAAAATAAAATAACTTCTCAAAAAGAAAAAAAAAATGTTAGCAAAGACGGAGCAGCTGAAGGTTAATGGATCTTGTCGGTCTTGTGTTAGATGCTGTTGATCTGCTTGGACTTTTATTACAGGCCTGACTCATTTCTGTTTGTCCTCCACTTAACCAGTTTAACTGGACAAGTCTCACAATAAATAGAAACATGCTAAGTGTTTAATAAATAAGAACAAATGAAAGAACTGAAGAGAAACTAAAGCAACTTGATTTAACAGGGAATAAATGAAGAGAAGCAGAAGTTGGAAATAAATTATTATTATTATTATTTTTTAAATTTTCATCAGAACTCTTGCTGCAAGGTTTTGGGTCAACTGAAGGATGTTCACTAATATTTTTTGGACTTCCTGATTGTTATTTTAAGAGCCTACCCTTAAAATAACAATAATTATAATTTTGGCAATATTTCTGAGATAAAAATGAAAGTCCTGGAAACCTGTTTAATACAGGGCTTAAATGAGACGCCCTAGTCAGAAATAACATTGATCTTTTATACCTTTTACCAGAGCCCCATTTAATGCTGTAAGAAGTAAGTAAAAGACAGAATTTCAGAAATTAGACATATATATATATATATATATATATATATATATATATATATATATATATATATATATATATATATATATATAAAAATGGAAACTTCCAACCCTTTCTTACAAACAGTGACCAGCTTTTTGCATGTTTCCTTGGTGATAAATCATTGTACTAATATTTAGCCATCATGCTAATCTTTAGCTATTTTCACAAATTCCAATCAGATTGAACTTGGGTTTCTGTTTGGGCCATTTCAAAACATTAATATCATTTCCACTCAGACCCAACATGTTGGTGAAATTAAACAATTTTTGAAAATCTGTTTTAGATCAAGCTAATACATGGGGAACGAAGAATTCTGGGCATTATTAGATGCATCTTTTGTTTGTTTTTTTTTTTGTTTTTTTTGCTCTCGTTCAGTTAGTCTTTAAGCTCCTTCTCATGCCTTGTTTGTCATGTCTCATAAAACTGTAAAGATAAAATCTGTGTTAAGAGAAACGAAAAAAAAAAATGCAGTTAATTTCACCGAAATGTTTGTTCATGTTCCCACGACGCTGCCTTTTTACTTTCCTACCGACAAGCATATACTACGCTTTAATTAACTGCATCAGTAAACTGGGTTACGGTGATCTATAATCCAGCCACCGGGTTTACTGTGATACCGCATTGTAAAACCTCATTTATCCACCTGTAGGAAAGCTATTATGAACGGATGCACGGTCGAGATATGTGAAACACAATTACTTGTTTAATCGCATGAGCTGCTGCAGAGAAATCCAATTTTTCATCATTAGTTTAAGCATGGTCGGAACGCATTCGCTTTTGGGAGAGGCCGATACCTCTTTATTATGATTATGTGGATTAAACTGGACATTTCTCGCGGCTTCCGACGTAAGAGCGATGAGCGCCTGTGCTGTAAAGCGAAAGTGGCGGAGGGACGGAGGTTGAAAAATGTCCGATTATGTGAAAACTTTGCCACATCCTGCACATACTGACGTTGTCTGCACAGGCAGAACGTGGGATAGAAAAGTTGAAGACAAGTCACTCGTTCTGTTTGGATTTTGGTGTGAAAACCTTAACAAAGAAATACAAGAGAAGACTTGCAAAATTTTGGCATATTTCTAAAATCAGAACTTGTTTGTTTATTCCCACTTTTAAAAAAAAATAGTTTCAATTTCAAAGTTGTTTACTCCTACAACTGATAAACTAAACTTATTTTGTAATTTGAATTATAACACTTAAACAAACAAAGCACTTTTCTAGCTGAAATCTGTATTTTGTTGCAGTTAGATACTAAAGTGAAACAAAACCCCGGTGCTTTTCGTCAGTGACTGTTTACCCACTGGTGATGGGTACCAAACCATCTTCCTTTTCCTGCACTTAAAGGACAAAACGTGAACATTAGCGTACCTCCTCCCACTGGTGGATGTAACGGATGAGTCTGGACAGCCTGAGGAGGCGCAGCAGGCTGAGGATCTTTGTGAACCGGACGATGCGCAGCGCCCGGGCCGTCTTGTACACCTCCGAGTCGATGCCCTTCTCCACAATGAGGAAGATATAATCCACAGGTATGGAGGAAACAAAGTCCACGATGAACCAGCTCTTCAGGTACTTCTTCTTGATCTTCTTGGGATCCAGGATGATCTCAGTGTTGTCTTCGAACACGATGCCCGTCCTGAAGTTGAGCACCAGGTCCATGAGGAAGAAGGTGTCCGAGACCACGTTGAAGATGATCCAGGGCGTTGTCGTCTCGTCTTTGAAGAAAGTAATCCCAACCGGGATGATGATCAGGTTGCCGACCATGAACATCAGCATGGTAAAGTCCCAATAGAACCTGAGCAGAAGATGATTAAAGTAAAGACTTGTCCGTGCCGGGTCCAATGCTGAAGCTTTCAACATGATACGTTATGAATACGTATTTCTGTGTTTGCTCTGACTTAAGGTCATCTACAGCAGCTACCAGAATTGGTGGTGAAGATCCTTCAAATATATCCGTCTTTAATCGCAGTAGCTTAAAAATCTGTTAGATGTTGCTTTGATTTCAGTATATTTATTCTGTGGCGGAAATAAAATCAGTATTTAGAAATAACCGTCTTTGTTTGGCCTCCCAATAAAATATATGCAACTGAAGAATATGTTTGAGTCTTTTGTTTTCACTTGAATAAGACACTTGAGTTATGACAGCATGAGACACAGAGGCCTGTTTCTCTAAGACCCCTTAAAAAGGGAAGAGACAAAATAAAATGAATATGACATTTTTAATTGGTGATATTGATTATGATTAACTTTGCTTTTCTTGTTTTGTTTTTGTTTTTTAAATCTTGTTACTTTGCCATTACATCAGGTGTGAGAAAGAAGGTTAGTTGGGAGACCAACAGTAGTGAATAGTGAGCAGGAAGGTAACAGAAGTGAAAGAAACCTTCAAAGTTTATTGTTACTGCTGCAAAAAAAAAGTGTCACCTTGGGAACACAAAGTGGCCATAAAACTTGTAGATGTGACACGGCAGGCCTTTTTTTTGACAGGCATGGCATTAAAAAGCTTTTTCTGTCAAGGCATTGCGATAAATAAGTGGAAGTTGCCAAACAACTCTGGGACTGTAACTGGCATAGTTTGCTTTCATCAGATAGAACTAAGGATAATCTTAGGATTATTTCTCAAAGTCCCAACAAATGCTGTTAGAGGGTGTTGCATCATGAACTCATTGGAAAACAGGAACTTTTTCTTTAAAAATCTCAGTCAATGTTAATATAGTTTACAGCTACAGATAAAGTTTTGTATTTATTCACCGGTGTGCCACTTGGCCAGGCATCCCCAGCGAAAAAGATTTTATCTCATGAAACTTCCTGGTAAAATAATGGATAAATAAACAATATAAAACATGCAGTGACAGTGATTTTGTAAAACATCAACAACAACGACAAAAAAAAAAAACTCATAAAGTGGACTTTTTTATATATTCTAAAGGAAGGTATTCAAATTACAAGTCCACCTTTTCTTAAACGCTTCAGTGTTATGAAGATGAATTTTATTTTAAGGATGTTTACACATGTTTATTGTGGCTGTCAATAAGAATTAAGGGCACAGTAAAATCTGAACTGTCTAGACACAGTGCTGCTATTAGCACACTGATATCACATGCTTGCAAAGATGCTGTTCAGGCCCCAGCAGCATTCTTAACTTTTACTGGAACAGCATGAAGCAAATCACCCTTGATGGGGACATACTTAGAAAACAGTGCTGACATTTACAACAGAGATATAAGCTGATAGAGATTACTTTAATTTTCTCACTTTATTCATTTTTCACCATTTTCACGACCAACGTTTGATTCAGAAATCATTGAAAAGTTTGTTTTATTTTACTAGATCAATTCAAAAAGTGCAACTTATTTATTGTGCAGTTTCCTTACATGCAGAGTGATAACCTTTACGCATGTATTTCTATCAGTTTTTTATGGTTATAGCTTATTGCTATTGAAAACCCAATATTTCAGTTGTCTCAGCATTTTAATGTTTCATAAAATGTTTATTGACTTATAACTTACGACTATGTTTATGTTCTATTGACTCAATACTCAACTGTGGCTCTTTTTGTATTACTGCATCAGTGCAGCATGGCATGGTTAGCCATGCGTTTATGACAGCCGTCGGCCATTTTGCATTGTTGGCTCTGGTGTGCACTCCATAGATTCTGTATTGGGTTTGTATCAGGTGAGTTCAGCATAGTCATCAAATCAGGTATTGATACTTGGTAGTCCTGTTGGAAAATGAAACCAGCATCTCCATCAAGGATGCCAGCAGAGGGAAACAGTCCTCTAAAATTTCTGGGCCGTTTCTCACACCCAATGAGGTTGTTGTTATTCTAGTTGCTTGTCACCTTCTGGTGCCACACCGTTTCCTTTCACTAAACATTCCAATATTGGAGACAATATATGAATGTTGTCTTCTATTTTCTAATACTGAAGACAGCAGGTTTTTATGTTGTCTTCACCATAGTAAGCTAACAGGTAGCTTAGTATTTAAGCTAACTACCTGTTAGCAGTTAGCTTAATTAGGAGGTAGCTTTTATGGCTAAAGCTGTCAATGACTTGTTTCCTGGACAAGTGAGAAGTTGGCATTCTCCGTCCTGATAGTGGCTCATAACCTGACTATAACAAAACTTCTTTATGTTAATCAAAAATCACTTAATCAATATTAGACATGTCTACGTTCTAACAATTAAATAAACACAAATAATGTCTTGGAACATCACTGTGTGCAGTTTTTTTTTCTTTTAAACTTAATTAATGACATAAATTAACTTTTTTGTGATATTCTAATTTATTGATAAATTCCTGTATGAGAGAAGGGCGTTTAGTAAAGAAAATGGACGATAGCTTGAACTATCCATGGTGCTGAAATCGACTTTTTCTACGTATTCCGAAGAAACTTGTACAAAACTGACATGGCTTGCCTGAGCCCAGATGATTAAAAAGCACTGGTGTGAACGCAGCATTTTATCAAATGGACGATGAAAAACATTGACCAGCGGCCTCAATAAATCTCAATATGTGTCCATTCAAATGGGAAAGATAAAAAGAACTGAGTATGCTTAATGATAAATAATTATTTTTGCGTGTACTTTAAAAAAAAGGGGGTGTTTAGGCTACATTTGATATGTTTGGTCATGTGTATAATTTTTAGTCTATCGAACATCATTTGCTGACATCAGAAATCGTTGCCTTTTTTTTTTTTAATTATTATTATTTTACTTCCATTCACATACAGTAAAACTTTATGTTCTCGAACCCATTGCAGACCGCCCCGTACCTGAAGTCGCTGTATGGATGGATAATCCAGTTCCCCGCAGACTTTACGCGCTCCTGCTCCTTCTCCACCGCCTTCTGGCTCCCGAACATGCGCAGGGAGAATTTGTTAACTCCAGGCTGGAGCATGGAGCTGAACTGCCGCTGCATGTACGTCTGGTTCCCCCTTGTGTCCCCATCGTCCGGAACTATCTGAGAACTGTCCTCCGCTTTAGAGAAAGTGACAGAGTTTCTTGACTCCACGCCCGGCGGCATCTGACCTTTACTAGTCGTGGCGTTGGAGAAGGAAACTCTGGAGTCCTTCTTCTCCGTCGCTGCGCTGGTCTTGACCTCAGTCCCGACGGGCCCCTGAATTAGGGACCCCACGGAAGTGACAGAGGCGTCCATCCCCCCGGACTGCCCCTTTCCGTCCTCATTCTCTACGGCTCCATCCGCCTGCTTCTCTTGTCTGGAGATGAGAGAAGACAGGCTCCCTGAACTGGTCGGGTCCCTTCTACAGTCTCCGTTCTTGTTGCATATCATTCCGACGGGCCCCGCTCCTGTCACGCTTGCCTCCGAAACTGTGTCCCCTCTGTGGTGCTCTGACGCGGAGCCGCCCCGGCCACCAGCAGCCTCCCCGGGGCATAACAAAGCGGAGTCGGCGCTGTCAGCGGTGCCCAGAGGTTCCTTAAAGGAGTCCTCGTCCTGCAGGAGCCACAGCTCGTTGTTGTTGCTGGAGCTTTTGCGTGCAGCCCCGCCTCCAAGCGTGAATCTCTTCATCTCGGTCCCCCAGCCGCTCCCATCATCCGCGCATCCGCTCAATCTGGCAGATACTGGAGGCGCCAGAGGCTGCTGGAATCTGGGCTCCTCCTCGTCCATCACACCGGCAGGAGGAGACTCCCTTTATACCTTGAACCTGGAGAGAGGAGGAGGAGCAGCAGCAGCAGCAGCAGCAGCTCTTCACTTTCCATTCACATCACTTCAGGGAGAGGAGCGGCGTGGCGTTACTATGGCTGCACATTGTCAGCTGTTCTATTGTATGTCTGCAATAAAGACCGAAAGATGATGACATGACGGTCAGCCTTGGGAAACAAACACACGAAGGTAGCTTCTGCAAAAAAAAAAAAAGCCCTCAAAAACAACAACAACAACAACAACAACAACAACAACAACAACAAAAACAACTAACCACACCCAGGCGCCATCACACCGAAAGAAGGGAGGGCAACTCCAAAAATAAATGAAAGGCAGTAGTAACTTAACATTAAATACCAAGTTATCTTCTCTGTAGGTTTTGGTAAAGAAGGATAAAGGTGACAAAAAAAGGTTCAAAAACAAAGTTCTGCTTATTTTACTGTTAATTTGAGAAACTACGACATTAGATCAATATATACATCCAGGCTGTCTAAACTATACAGTTAACCAGAAGGAGAGCAACAACCGCGTCTGCCTGTTGCCGTTTCCAGGCTGATCAAAGCAGAGATGCTGCAGCGGTCCAATGGCTCCACCGTGTGGACAAACCTGGAAATCGCACAATCGAAACCCCAGGGAACGTCATTCGTGCCCAAACGCTTTAATTAGCACATTTTTAGAAGCCTGTTTTCACAAACTACAACAAGAGAATACAGAGATCAAATTGCAATAGCAGTGTGATAGGAAATGCATTTGCATAAATGATGATTAGGGAAAGTCATGAAGATCAAAGTCTATTTTATTAGTTATTCTTTATCATGTTTTGACATTTTATTTAGATTATATTTCTACACGTTTAGCGATACTTAAATTTTACTATTTAATTTATTTTGCCATTTTCATGTAATGTTCCTTTACCTTTGCTCTTTTATTTCCCTGTAACAGAAACAGCTTGTGTGTGATTTGAGCTTCACAAAAAAAAAAAAAAAAAAAAAAAAACACTCGCTTTGTGTTGTTGAGCAGCAGGATGAACAAACGTCATGTCATTGTTTTGGCACAAAGGCCAAATAGAGTGAAATTGGTAAAATAATTCTAATAAGAGTGACACAAGCTTACATACATCTATATTACCCACATGTACTTGGAAAGCTTTGATAAATTACTTTGACAAAAATAAACGTGAAAAGAAAAAAGATCAAACCAACAAATGATCAAACATTTAGCTGTTTCAAGAAGAGACGTAAAGGGCAATTCAAAGTGCATAAGGAAGTCAAGAAAGTGCCTGTCTAATATAATAAAATGAATTCAGCTGAGGTATAGGATGCCTCCAGCAACGTGCAACAATTAATGTTTTTGTCTGTACAGCGAGTGAGGTGGAGACCTTTGGACGGTCAGCGTCCAAAGGTCAAAGTCTTTAAAAAAGGAGGTGCTGACGCTAAGAAATCCAAAGGTTGATTTTAATATTTAACTGCTGAAAGTGAACGCCACCATAAGCCGGGAGTTATGCTGACAAGAGCGTCCTGAGAACTGGTACTGTAAAGCTCCATTTTAGAAACAACATACAGCAGCATTTATTTCTTCTGTCTTCTTCTCAAACAACAGATCTTCATGTATTTCATCAGATTTGAAATTTGCCTCAAAAATGTCACACCGCAGACAGCAGCAAAACAAAGAGCTCTCTCTGATGCACGGCAAAGTGCTTGAGATCAAAGAAGATTCCTGCCATACTTTCTCGGCTACCATTCATTCAGCATCCTACCTTTGATGAATTATGGCTAAACCAACGTGGACATGAGAGAGACAACTGCTGTGTGATGCGTGAGAGACTTCAGAGGTCTGTTTGCCAGACAGATGGGAGACTTCTCTTAAGCTATATAGTGGGTTATTATAGTTTACGCTCATAATGAATAGTCAACTGTGAAACCGCTGAGCTCATCATGCAAAGTACTTCTCAGTTCAATGCTCCTGAACCTGTAAGCAGAATAATGAAGGAGTACTGCTGTGATGACATACAGGAGGACGACTGTAGAAAAGACTAAGAACTTCTTAAAAGGGACCTATTTTGCAAAGTTCAGTCCATTTGGATGCCAACCAGTCCAAGCGCTTAAAAAAAAGCACCAAGCCGTCTTCTATCAACAATGTTTTTCAATATCAAAAAAAAAACCCAGACATTTCTAAAACAACCTGACTACTAAAGGGGCAGTATTATGCATTTTCTGATACGTTTTCTCAGGCACTGTGCTATTTTATTACACAATCAAGTAACTGTTACCTTCAGTTCTAAAACTGAAGTGCATATCAAACATGACTCAAGAAAACTGACTTCGCATTTTGACTCTTTGAAACTGGCCCGTGTCTTTAAGAAGATCCTGCTCTTAGCGACACTCCGCCTTCAGCACATCGTCACAACAATGCTTCTCATTATGCCGTTTATAAACGTTCTGAGAAGTAGTTTGCATGATGAGCCCAAGAGACTTGAGGTTCCGTCAGGTATTTGCTAATATCCGTCTTATTTTTTAAGGATAACTGAGTCTGTAATTGTAATCTGCAGGTAACCTACATAGGGATGCAATTTCCCCTTTAATAGTTAACACAACCAGGCCATTACATTCAGCCATGTTAATATGTCAGGTTTGAGGTATATGCATCTTTGCATAAGTGTATATTTTGAGTTATCTTTTCAGGTGTCTGAATAGACAGTTTAGATGTTATGCCAACATAGCACCTCTGATCACGGATTGCTCAGTGAGAGAGATGTGCCATATGCAGAATGTTTGTGAAGCAGTGATGCTGTGCTTGTGGGGGAACTAAACTGTATTTGAAAGAAAGCAGAAGTTCAGTGCAAACTTCACCAAATGTATAAAATCCTGCTCTCAAATTCAAAATGCAAGCTTCTGATATTTAGTGTTTTCCTGCATACTCGCTGGCATGAAATTCAAGTAGACATTATGTAGAAAAACTGCAAACTGAAGTACTGATCTCACCCCTCAAGCATTGATCATATACTCACCTCGACATTGATAGTATTGGTACGTAGTTATGTCCAGCCCTAGCTGTACAATGGCATCTGGAAATAGCAGGTGTTTTATTGACTTAACATTCAGAAATTGTTGGCTGTGTGCTTGAATTGCACAGGAGGCTCCACTTCCGGTTCTGACTCAGGGTCAAAGACTGTTGGACAATAGTGCATCTGTTTGCAGCCATTTTCAGGCGTATGAAGCGAGTGTAAAATTTGGGGCACACCCCAAGTTTATTTGGATTTAAAATCACAAAAAATCCTCAAAATAGGCACATCTATTTTTCATCAGGTGAAAAGCTCCAATTTTTTTTTTTTTTTGCAAAACTAAGAAAAACAACCAAGTTTTGTATAGCCCCTAGTTTTCAATTTGTAGCATTTGTTAAACTGAAGGCAACAATTATTTGATTGCTATAAAATGGCTCTACAGGCCTAGGAAATGCATAGAACCCTCAAAGGGTTTATAATTTTAGCCATGCATTAATTTTAACATGCACATCACACCATTTTCTTTTTTGTTAATAGCTTACTTTACAAGTGGATTCAACAAGTCTTCAATTTCATCAGACTTGGTCAACTTTGCATTTTGAGTCACATAATTTAGTCACCAGCTCAATCAAGCTTGACGTTTGTCTACCAATGCAGAGCCTGCCTTCAGCCTACCTTTGTTTTAGCCCCTCTCAGAAGGCAGACCGACTCCATGAATCTTATCCAGTCCATCTAGAGGTGTGGACAGAGCTGGTCTTGCGAGCCTCAGTTGTCATGACAGCAGCTGACCATTCAGTACAGTCTGGAATGTGTAAAATGCTGCGGCAAGTTTTGAGGGAAGCTCCAGTCAGTGCAGAAATTGACATCTTACAGTCCAGCATTAACATAAAAGCAGCACTTTAAAATTTACCATTAACTGCAAATTGTGATTTGCAGTTGATCACAATTTAGTTCAAATTTTTTGAACTAAAATAGCAATGATGGATCTAAAGGAGAAGGCTCATAATGGGAGCTAAATTAAAACTTTCAGAGTAAAGGACAGTTTTAAATTTCAATATCTTTATTTCAGTTTGTGCAAGTTGTACAAAGGATGGTATTCCATGTTGATGGAAGGTACAGCACTTTACACAATTCTGGCTAAGTCTTTAAATCTTGAACTCTATAGTGTAACATTCAATCACCACGTTGTTCAGGTTAAATGGAATATATGGCTTCTGAATTATCTACACAGTGAAGAGGACAGAAAACCATTCAACAATCAGGTAACCGTTTCAGATCACAAGAAGAAGAGAAATTCAGTAGTATTTATTTTTTTTAATGCGTGCAAATTACTGAAGTTGCATTTTGCACTTGGTCCAAAATAATCCTCTTATACCAGGGTGGTTAACTGAGCAACATCATGAGCCCCAATTTTAATCTGAGGGGAAAACAAATCTAAAACAAAACAAAAAATAAAAAAACAATTGTCAGACACTGAACGTTAGCAAATTGTGAAATGCATTTAAAGCCTCAGATCTAAGCCAATGTTTTCAGGTTTAAAAAAAAAAAAGAGGAAAAAAAAAAAGAACCCAGATGAAAAGCAGTTTAAGGCAAAGTAATAAACTCTGCAAAGTAACGTTTGAGGGGTTGCAGCAAATCATACATGAATTCCAGTAAACGTGCGTTTTAAAACAAGGATGGCAAGTATCTGGATCAAAAGTACAAGAGAAACATTGTGCTTCTTCACAAGTGAGTGTTCCAAATCAAATCAGATATTAAAATGTGGCAATGTGATAGGCCTGTGCAGGAAGCTTGAGCATTAAAAAAAACTGAAGATCACAAAACTATGCATTCTCATGTATTTTTTTTTTTACACCACACGCTTGGCTAGAACAGCTTTAAAACTCATGCAATATTTGTCACATGGCCTCAAGCAGAAAGGGTTGTTTCACACTACATCCTGGCTGCACAATGTTAAAAATTAAGCATAAAAAAAAAAAAAAAAGAAAGACCAAAAAAAAAAGGAAAATTATTCTAACACACTCAAGCACAAAAAGGTACTTTAAAAATTGTATTGCACAACATAATGTGCCACACAACAGTTGAATCCTGGAGTGCCAACTTGACATCCATCTAGAAATAAGAGGACAAAAAAAAAAAAACATTTTATTGAAATTTCCATTTAATGCACTCCTGTTTTACAGCTATGTACAAGTGCTTTAGCAAGACAGCGTATATTTTTACATTAAAAAACCCCTGCAGAGTAAGTTGCTTAAAACAACTCCACATACCTCCTTCATTTTCTTAGTTTGCGTTTCTTTGCCTCACATTCTTGTCCTTGTGGTTTGTAGTAGAATTGCTCTTCCTGGAAGACAGACAAGCATGAGCACTCTTCTAGAAAAACCACTGAAGGAAGAAAATAAAATACAGCAAGTTGTGACTGTACTTACAGAGGAGCAGCTCCTGAGTCATCGTCTGAACAAGCAACATGTTAGTCATTGAGGAGAGAGAAGGGAAGGAAAGAAGAAGAAAAAAAGAAAGTTAATAGCAGTTTACAGCTGGGTAGTGTGAGACATGTCTACACCATTTTAACCAATGACTGTAGCAAATGGTATTAATGACAACCTCCAACATGACTGCAATGGCATGACCGATTCAATTACACATGAATACACATGTCCATCTGGAGCATTTCTGACAATGAATGATGCAACTAGAATCATACAATGGTGATCTATTAACCAGTTCAACTGGAATCATTTGTGTTGGAGAATAATAATAATAAAAAAAACATTTATCAAATGTAATTTTGACAATTCTGTTGCTTCAGCCAATCTCCAATAACATTTAAACACGTCAGTTGGCACTCAACTTTTAACGCACCGTCCCAACGCAACCCTAAGCATCACAGACGCTCATGCAATACAAGCAAGAGATAACACACTGCAACGGTTGTATTCTTCAGCTGAAACGGCTCAACACACATCCTGGCAATGTATAGTGAATTTTCACACCTGAGCGACACCATGTATTGACAAGATAAAAACAATAAAGAGAGTAGGGTTCCTCTGTGGCCGAGCGGTGAATGAGACGAATGGCATAGATCGGTTCTCACGAGAGTTGCCTCGCAGTTGACATGCATTAAGTACAAGATGCAGAACACATGCAAACAAGTCGCTGGCTCCTTTACTTTTAAACCGACACGGCGTCATGTCAAACCAATACACTACTTCAAGTGTCTCATCCGACTCTTTCATTGGCTCAAAAACAAAACATTAGAGTTTAGGCAAAACCAAAAAAGTGAAAGTGAATATTTGAAGCTTGCTCTGTACAACATTCAGCGCCAGTGAAAGAGTGACCAAATCTTTGAGCACATTCCTCTTAGAAGTGGTTACTATGAAAGCAGTTCATTCAGACTCCCATAGCTTTTTTTGGTCCCCCACGCGGCCATCTCAGCTCAACCACTTCAGTCTGACATGCAGTTTTTGTTCACTTACCAAAATGCAAAATCAGCAGCGAACAGAGAAGTCAAAAATGTAAAAAAAAAAAAAAAAGTAAAAATAAAAAAGGTTCAAAAATAAATAAAAATAAAAAAGGTTCTATAACAGATTGTTTACACAGCAGTAGAAGCCAATTCATGAGCTACATTAAAATTGTAAATAATGACAAAACTAAAGACAACATTGACAAATTAAAAAGCATGTTCTTCTTCCCTCTTCCTGAACGTTCGTCTTGATTGTTGAACTTAACGCCATCTAAACCCCAGTTCTGTAGGGATCGGGAAAACCCATAGAATCACAAGTGACAGTAACTTATAGGTTTGATAGCATTTAAAATTGAGAAATCCTATTACAGTTTTAACTGCACCAAACATCTGAAATTGGCATGTAGAGCTCCCATGTTCAGCTGCCTTCAGGGTCCAGTAGACACCAGAATAGACATTAAATCAATAAAAGACTTTTTCCCAGACAAAAAGTTAAAATTACAAATAAATCTTTACATATTTACTTTGGAATTTTACAAGACTGCTCAAGCACAAAGGTGGAAAGAAAAAAAGGCAATTCCTTGCCTTTTCAAAATCTGATTGCACTGATGTTTTTGGTTATTTGTTGGGATTTCTTTATGTTTTCCCTTCAGCTTGGTTTTTGCATAGAGTTAACCCCAGATATTCATAGTGCTCAAATATGTTAAGGCGAGACGATTTAACCACAGAGTTGTAACTGTACCTTTAAGTAAATGAATATTTCTTAAAAAGTAGAGACTGTTAAAACAAATAAAATAAAATCAGTAGAACATCTCTGGATAAAGCTAACGGATGGGATACACTTTTATCACCATTATTAAAACAAGCAAAACTTTTTTTAAAAAGAGTGAGAAATTACTAGGCATAATTTGAAGCGCTACTTAACTAGGAAAAATTACAATCTCTCCTAAATTCTTAGAAAAAAATAAAACATTGAAAGTGTCCAATAGAACTTGTTCTGAAAAGTTCTATTTGAATGTTTGAGAACAAAACACATTCATAAAAAAAAAAAAAAAAAAAAATTAAAAACTCTTGCAGGGAAAAATTAAAAACATAAAAAGCATTTTAACACTTTGCAGTAAAACCATAGCAAACTGGAAATGTCATACTTCTGCTCTTTGCAGGTTGGATTTCAGACGTCGTATTTAAATTTCTGGGAGCTTGTAGAAAAAGTCGAAATACATACCATCAGTGATGTCATCAGGCTTTCTCCTCTTTTCGTAGATGAAGATGACCGTCACAAGGATGATGACCTCGGCCACAATGCCAAGGAAGGGCCAGAGAGCAGCCAGGCGACTCCGGACACGGAGAAAGATCGCGTCCTTGTTTTGGCCGAGCTCATTGGTTCCATAGCAGAGGTAGGATCCACCGTCGGTCTCGATGTTCAGGTCTTCAATGGTCAGCATGGTCTTGTTAGGGGTGCTCTTGATCTCGTATCTCTCAGTGGAATTAACAATAGGCTGTTGACCACATTTAGAGGAACAAATATTCGTCAAGACCATCTTAATCTAAAGGAATAATTTTCTTTCTGCATCGAGTCATTAAACACTGTATTCCCACCTTTTGTTCGCCGCCCTCCTCTTTATACCACATCCAATCAGTGGGAAGGGGGTAACCATGAGCAACACAAGTGAGCACACTTTTGTCATTCTCATTACCGTGCTCTGAGCGCTTATAGGCTGCGACATGAGGAAGTGCTGTTTAAGAAAACAAAAAAAAGTATATTAAATATAGTCATTTATTCCTGATTATATAGATAAACTTAACATCTGAAGAAATTCTGATGCATTCATTTTCACTTACTTTTCACCTCAATGGCCCGCTTCAATTTTGGCCCAGTCTCAGTCTCAAACACACATTCATAGTGTCCAGACTGTTGATAGGTGATCTTCTCCAAACTAAGAGACCAAACAATGCACCACTGATTGTTAAACATGGAAATGTATTTTCTTTTCCAGCACTGCGAATCAAAGCAAAAACTGACTAAAGCTGTAGCTACTTTCATGATGATTAGCTTTTCCACTCAGCCAAGTAGAAAACCCCCCCCCAAAAAAAAAAAAAAAAAAAAAAAAAAAAAAAAAAACCACAGAGTGCAGTTTATGCTCAATAGCTGGGTGAGAATCTAAAGCCGCTTGTCTGCTTAAATATTTCAAGTTTCCGGTTAATCAAAGTCCCGCTTTGTTTGGGGCTACCGTCCTGCCTTCCCTCTAAAATGGAGAATTAAGGTCAGAGCAAGACAATACACTGCTAGCGGCTCTCATCCCTGCTGCCAAGAGCAGCAGCAAAGCTGCATGTCTGCACGGTCCACCTCCCCACTAATCAAGAGTCGTGAATGGCTCACTGAAACCCATAACACTGCTGCTAATACAGAACGCCTTACAGAGGGAGGTGGAAAAAACAAAGCAAGCAAAAGTAATGGACAGTAAAATGTTTCAATCAATCAAAAGCAACATTTGGACACATCCACTTCAGTAATCTTAGGAAGAAGAGTTTCTTACTTGTATGAAGCATATTTAGAAGAAGAGGACTTTGAGTTATCAAGGACTTTGTCATTATGTGTCCAGTAGGAACCCTTAATGGGAAGGCTGGAATCTGTTATGTTGCAGGTGAGAACGGCAGACGTTTGGTTGCTGACCTCAGACGGTTCAGCACTGACTTGTGGGCCTGCAAGGTAAAGAGAGGGGAATAAGACAAATCCTTCAGCTTTTTTTCCCCCCCTATACAAATATAAAAACCACTATCGGGAGGTTAAAGCGTCAACCACCAAGAAACATTTGATTTGATTTAGTGAAACTACAAAAAGGTCACAAGGGGAGAAAGGTTTTTGGTAAATACATGCAGAAGAAGCAACATCTGGGAGAATAAGTTTCACTCCCAAAAAGCTGTGGTTATTTATACAATACTTGTACCATTTTGTTTAAATTTGCTTCAATTGCAAGACATAATACTGGGCCTCAAGGCAGAACACTGCCAATGGCTGAGAGCCTGTTTAATAACTCGTTGCCATCTTCTGTGCTTATAGTACGGCGGGCTATAAGCAACAAGAATGTCTACAAGCATTAAGAGGCATTTACAATGTTAGTATCATTTAAGGATAATGCCAAATCTACAGAGAAGCAGCACTAATGAAGTAATCCGACACCCTTTTGAAATTGAGCAAAGATTCCCCCCTTCATTTTCTATACCCGGTTATCCTAGTTAACCACAGTCATTGTCCTATTGAGGCCATTTGCAAATTTCAAGCCTTATGACCAGTATTATGAGCAAGAAAGCCCTGATTATAATGGCACTTTAAGTCTTGAAATGAGGAGTGGGGCGAAGAGGGGGGTATCAGATTAAATGCATACTTTGCCATCAGGTGATGCAGGATTAAAGGAGCAGTTGGGCTATACTCTGAAACCAGGTTCAGTCAACTACAGGGCAACCTTGGAGTTTCTTAGGAGAGAAAGGGGGAGCATGTGCTAGATGGGAGCGGGACTGAGAGGATACTGAACCAGGAAAACAGGGCAGGAAGTAGACGTCCAGGATTCCACTAACGAGGAGCTAACAGCTACTTCGATGAGCGTCTCCTCATTCATTTATTTTTTCCCCTCCTCTTCCACTCACTTTCAATCACAATAATGTTTGCCTGCGAGCGGATCCACTTGATTTTGGGCGTCTTCTTCAGATCATTGCGGTCGGGGTCGTTGGAAGCGCGGCACTCGTACATGCCCGTGTCGTCAAGAGTGAGGCTGAGGAGGTGAATGGTGCTGGTGGCGTGAGCTATGTATGTGGCATTTATTCTGACGCGCTCATTTCGCGCCCCATCGAACAGCTGGGTGAGAGTCTCATTGGACTCCTCGCCTTCAACAAACCACCACTGCACCTCGGGAATGGGGTTTCCTACTACCTCACAGTGCAGCTCCGCACTGTCGTCGATTAGTTTGATCTGAGAGAGGGGGGATTTTATGAAACCCGCTGAGTGCGATTAACAGCCAGCCCAGCAAATTCACAAGGAATGTAATAAGTGTGTTAGAAGCAAAGAAGATGAATGAATGATTGATAAAGATGGAGGGAACAAAAAGCATACAGAAAAAGACAAAAAGTTAATAAAAATCAAGGAAATGAAAATATGACAGCAAGCCCAAAACATGCACAGATAAAACAAATCAGAGTAACATTTACAGCCAATTCTTAGGAGTATTTTGATCACACTGATCAATTAAAATAAATGCAACATAAAAGGCAGCAGTAGATGACCAAAGCTCAATCGGCAGCAACATTTTGACTAAAAGCCTTGTGGTATAAGAATATAGAACATTACAGATGAGCTCTAATGGTTTGCAACTTGAACTTAGTCAATATATTTTTATATTAATGTCAAATAATGCACTTGAATCTGAATTGCGCTACGTAGATAAACCTGCCTTACCTAGATACAAAGTTGAATGACTTCTAGGCTGTTTTATACAAAGATACTTGCTCATATCTAGGTAATTTAAAAAAAATTAAAAGGTGTAAAGTCAGCTTTTAGGTCAATATATTTGGTAGTAAAACCCAGCTCAGATTCCAACTTGTCTAGTCAAGTCGGAAAAACATATATATATATATATGTAGTTTAAGATTTAAGATATTTTTCAAAAACCACTAAACTCATTGAATTATCTTACACTTGACAAGTAGCAGGATTTAATCTTAATCTGTTACTGGTAAATCTTTAACCCTCTTAATGATTAAGCGTCAGATGAAAAAAAACTGAGTTGAGGGCTTTTCTCTTTAGCAGTATTAGATCAGACGGACATTTCTTATTAAAACAGGACCATGAAACAAATGTAATGGCCATCAACCAAAATAAGCTTGGTCATCCAAAGACACCAAAACAAAGCATTTGCACTAAAACACAATGTATAATGTGAGAGAACAAATAGAAAAGCAGATGAGGGTGAAAAATGCAGATGAAATCAAGATTTAAAAAAATGGTGAAAATGTATGAAAAACATTTAGAGCCAATAGAGTTTGTTGATAGCTGTGCCAGGTTTGCTCAACCGTAACTGTCAATCTAGGTTAACACTAGATATTTTTAGGCCATCATGCCATTGATTTAATGGAGGCTTTGCACACATCATTACAGAACAAAGGAATGGCAAATATCACAAACTAGAATCACTGCATTAGCAAAGTTTTTAAAGAGTCGTGCATAATCACATCCATTTCATTTTCTGCACATTCAAATTGCTCGTCCAAAAACAAACACTTGGAGAAGCCAGAAAATATTTTCGGCCATTGTGTGACGACCAGTAAATCAGGTTTAATTAGTCACAACGATTATGCCATGTAGCCAAGCAAGTATGAAAACTAGAGCTCCAAAGTAATAAAGGCCTGCTGGGGTGATTTAGGATTCCTGTCCTTTCCACAAGTATAGCTGACCTCCATGTACCCTTACAGAGCAGAGCCGTATGGCTGAATGGCAAGTGGAACAGAAAGCATATTCCCAAACAGAATATGCTATTGACAAACCACACCGTCTATTAATATTAAAGCACTGTGTATAAACATTTGACTGAAGCCGTCCTCATAACCTTTGACCAAATGCAAAATGTCAGCAGGTCACAAGAGGGATCTCTGGTTGTCAAAAAATGCTTCAGGCACTGTACATATCTTGCAACTTTCCACCATTACCAAAGGTCACCTTGAGAGCTTGTGCAGCATGGCCGTTCAAATTAAGCAGAAGTCTACAGTAAAGTTTGGTTGCGTGCAATTTCCTATTTTAACCATATGCTCTGTAACATTAGATTAAAGGATTTAGTGCTTGAAGTTCTTTTAAAAGTTCAAATTTCCAAAATTAGTATTTGACATTTGACTGAGGGCAGCAAAGACAATGTACCTCAAATAGGTTACGCTACAGTCTGAAGTAAACAACAGTTATTTTAAAAGATTACTTTAAGAGGGGCAAAATATAAATAAAACAATGTGGAATGTGACATTTCACATTGTCACATTAATTAAACCTGATTTACTGGTCGTCACACATTTCAAATGTGAAAAAATGCATTTTTCACATTTTTAAATCCATGGAAAACGACACTTAAAAACTAAAATCTGTAGCCCTTGTGTTATATTTCCGCTGAAAGACTGGTGCAAAGTAAAACCCTTTTAAAACAAGTTTTTTTTTTTTTTTTAAAGGGTATCAGTGGGTTGGACACATTCCTAGCCAGCAAAAACGTGCTGACATTTAAAATCTTTTAGAAGCTCATAGTTTATGTAAATGAGCTTGGAAGAATTCCCAACCAGTGTTACACAAAATAATAGATTATTTTGATTAAGTTACTGCAAGTCGACCAGTGCTGCCCCGAGATAAAGTCAACTGTTACTGTGTCAAAATGATTCTTAGCATAATCAAGCCTTTTCAAGGATTACCTTGAAGAAAAAGTTCAAACTATTTTGAATGCAAGAAAATGCTACTGCTGGAATTCTGTTTGAACAGTTTTGGGGAGCTATTTAGGGTAGTTAAAGTGTCTTTTTGGATTCAACGTCATCATAGAAATCAAAGTGACGTTTAGAGAGATAAATTGCGAATCTAATTATATCAGTACATGTTTGTATCATTTTATATTCTTTTTTTTCCCCTGTATTGATTGTAAACGCAAGTCAGCTGCGTGTCAAAAGAATTGAGTCGCACCGTAAAGCTTACAGCAATAGACTGATCTTTTAACACACAAGATGGTGCCCAATGGAATCCATTAAATTAAAAACGACAGATAATCTGGTTAGTAACGCAAGCAATCATCTGAAACGTTACGCAATCTGAGGTTAATTTTACCACAGCTCAGAGGGCGCTAGTTACTCGGAGGACGCTGTTAATTTTCCCCAAAAAAAGACAAAAAAAAAAAACGTCTTTCTAGATTATTCATTCGTTTATTAGTTTAAGGCGCGTCTTTAAAGCGACAAAACGCAGATTTTCTAGCATCACGCTGAGTCATTAAGACGGTTTACATAAAACGCTCTTTAGCCTTCTCGACCGCAAATTAGCTAAACGTTTCAACGGTACATCAACAAGACACACCCGTTCAAACCCCCCAAAGAAGATTTCAAACATTCCAATAGTTTTTTTTTTTTGTGTGTGTGTGTGTGTTTGTTAGTTTTGTTTTGTAATAGCCACTGTACGTTTTACAACGATGAAAACCGTTTGAGGACGGCGAGCAAAACAAAATGTTCATAGTCAGGGCAAAGTCTACACTGAACCAACATGGCTGACACAATTCTTACCTGTGGACGCGTCGGCTCGCCAACAGCATAAAAGTAGGGCAGCGAGAGCCCACAACAACTTCATAGCTGATGACTATTAACGATTTTCACCACGAATAAACACGATGCGAGGTTGTTTGCGGGGGAAAGTCTACTTTTTCCCGCGAGCCTCCCCGGTCTTGAAGCCGAATCTTCAATGCCGACAATGAGTCGATGTGCTTGGTCGTCCTCTACGCACACGCCCTTATCAGCACGTACGCATGACGTAAAAACAAATGGGCGTGGCGATGGGAACGTGTTCCATTATTTTTAACCATTTACTGTAACTAAAGAACTGACTTCTAATCGACACCATTTTAGAGACATAATACATGGAACATAAATCAACAAATTTGCTAGGATGAATTGTATCTCCGTTGTAATATAGTTACAAAGAAAATTTGCCAGATTTGTTTTTGAATCATTGCCACTCTTTATGATAATTGAGTCCTCTTTTAAAGATGGTTTTATAGAAATAGCCATATTTCTCATGAACATGATTTTAATTTCCAATTTCAAGGAGCATCATGGGCTTTCTCAAGAAATCTATCTTGAGAAAGCCAGTTCAAATATGTTTGATCATTCTTTATTGCACAACCTTTGTATATGTTTCTACATTTACTCAATCCCCAATGATTTACTCATCTCCCATTTCTAATTCATCATTTCACTATCAATACAACTGTTTTATCTTTTACTTAGTTTAATCGTTTCAAATGGGTTTCTAGTAGTTTTGTATTTTGTTTTTAAGTTCTTTAAAGAGCTTGTGCTAAACCTGGCCTCTTGACAATTGCTTCATAAATAAATATTGACAGATCGATATATCATCCATAGAAAGCGAAACAAACAAATGATTTACTAAAAAGTTTCTCAAATATCCAAGGTAAGAAAATCCATTAGATGCCTTTATTTTAAAGGAGTCACTACATATAAATAACTGGACCATCAAGTGATTTTGAAAAAAAAAACAAAAAAACATTTGTGCCAACATCTTGTTTCGGATTTTTCCAACATCTTCAGGGCAACGTTTTGCTACTGCAATAAAATAAATGTAAAAGGTTTTAATCATCTTTACCACGGCTGTAAATAAATGGAGCAGGCATGTATTTTCAACTTTAGAGAAGAAAGTCTCACGACATATTTAAATGATTAGTTAAAAATAAATTAATTTAGACATAGTTTTATTTAAGACTGCCGTTTAGATACTGTCATAGAATTCTTAATTTTCTGCAAAAAAATAAATAAATTGAATTCTAACAACCTTTGCTTATATAAAAAGGATCTGCAAGCTTCAACAAACCCAATAAAGTAATACAGGAGGTTTTAGAGGCAGAGTCTGACTTGCAGCACTCAACTTGATGTAATTGTACTATAAATGAGCCTCCCAGGGTGCAGTCTCTGGGTGCAGAAGTGTTTGTGTCCCAGGGCACAAACACTTCACATCCACAATAATATGAAGCTGAACATAGATTAATTTTCACATTGTAAAATCAATCTCAAAGCTATAATTCAAACGTGCTTGTTTGTGTGTATCCACAAGTGTTCTGTCCACCACAACAATCCCTTCGGATTAAAGCCTTAGAACCTGACGTCCCAGAGGAGAATGGGGGAGGGGGTGGGGGGTACAAAGTAGAGGAAATGCACACATATTGCTAAACAATAAAAGGAAGCAGAAGTGTAGTTTGCTTATTGATGATATTTATCAGGCAAGTGCAGAAGTAAAGCATTTCATACAGAGTTTGTTTGCATTTTGCATCCCACTGGACCAGTCATCACTTTGAAAGTACAAAATTATCTCAAAGCCTTATTATGCATTGAAAAAAGGTTCAAAAGCTTTGCTAATGTAGGTTATGGTTCCTCAATTGTTCTGAGAGTGCAAAGAACGATGAAAGGAACACATAAATTAAGACTGCAAACCAAAGACCTCGACGTGTTTATTTAAAAAAAAAAAAAATCATCACAATATCCTTTTTTTTATTCCATCCATCCCACATCTTGCACAGCTTAGAAATGCTAAATAAAAAGAAGGTTTCTACTCACAATGCCACAAACTCAGTTTAATCAAATCCAACCAAACAGCAGTTAAAACACATTAGAATAGTTACATGGAATAGTTCTTACATGGAATAGTTCTTTTTTTGCATGCACTGTTCAGAGATGCATCGAAAAATAGGTTGCACATTGAGATTAATCAAAAGTAAAACTAGATGAGGCTTAGGGGGGCTATCCTGTGATGAGTAAATAGGGACATCCTTGTGGTTTCTTAGTTTCTGCTGGCTTTAAATCACTAGTTTTAAAAAGTACCTAAAACCCAAACTTTATCCTATTTTATGTCTTAAAGATATTAAGGGGGAAAAATGACTAAAATTGGAACTAAACAGATTAAACGTCAAAGACAACTGTAAATCTGTCAACATCAATGTTCTTCTAGTACTGCTGCTTGTTATTTTACAATACAGCAATTAAGCATGCTTGACTTGGTCTTGACATATGCATACATATATTAAAATCCATAGTGCTCATTTTCTTTCCTTACATAGTCATGTTTGCAATTGAAAACTTTTCAACCGAAGACATTAGTAAATAACTTTATTAAAATAAAATAAAATAAAAATGCATTTTTAATACTATGCAAGAATTAGACATGATTCCCACAAATCCTAATGAGTTTTTTTTTTTTACACCCCAGCTATTTTGCTATAGATATTTTTTAACTGATACTTTATCTCTGAATCTTTAAATTCCAATTGAAAAATGTTTAAAGACCTATGTTTGCCAGCAAGTAGCAAAATGTTGATATTTACAACAATACTACCCCAAAGATCCATAGAACAGCAAAAGCAGAGTTGGGCTAAAGATTCAGCTCTAGTTTCTGTCCTCTAACATACATTTTAGTCTTTTTAAGTGGTGCTTCTTTGTTCTCTGAAGTCAGATTTTAAGAGATCTCTGTTAGCAAGACAATTTTGCCAATTCAAATTCGTGAATTACCCCCTCAGTATTCCAGCTGATAAAGTAGGAGCTCGTAGAGCGGCTCTCAATTCAGTATCCTGCAGGGGTGGATGCAGATAGGAGATATTGACATTACTAAACAATTCTCATGGCTTGTATTCCCTTGTAGTTCTCTAACGAATCTGGGTTCCTTTTGAGTTTGAATATCATGAGAAATGTATCATTGGTGTGTATTGCTAAAAAAAATGTTAGCACCCAGTGTTTTCTGATTTGCAACAGGAATCCTCTCAATCAGAGTGTGTAGTCGTTTGATCTTCCAAGACAACCTGAGCGCAGCAAAAATACCTTCAGCAGCTTAAGTTTGAAGCTACATGGAAAAAGGGTAAGGAGAAAAGGCAGATGTGGAAAAAAATTTTAACTGCCTCACTGCGTATGTGCTTTTGCAAAAAAAAAATAAATAAATAAATAAAAAAAGGCAATTTGGGCCTCTGTGTTAGCATTTAAAAACCTCCATACATCTAGCGTGCACGTTTAAATCACAAACTGTTTTTTTTTTGTTGTTGGTTTTTGTGTAATGCTTCGATTTTGTCACCAAAAACTGCAGCAACTGAGATTAAAAGAAAACTCAGTTTTTAAAAATACTTAGGTTAGCGCGGACTGGACCTTAAAGAAAGACTAGTTTTATTCAAACAACCACTGCAACTCATCAGATAAAAATCGCTTGTTCAAAATAAACAATTCTACAAACTATTGTAAATTTTAATTGGAAAGATACTGAAGAGTAATATTCGTTCACACCATAAATACATCTGAATGCACACTGAAGCGGCGCACTCAAAGATTTGAACGCGACGTATTACCAAAAGGAACACCCGTACGTTTTGTCTATCGCAAAAGTGGGTCGTATTATATCAACCAAGGCTGGAGGTTTGAAAAAACACTGGTTATTGTCTCGGCGCTCCTGGTCTTCTACCTTTGGATTCTCCTCTTTTAAGAGGTGCTTTGAGCTCCACGAATCTCTCGAAGTTTTCACGCTTTTCCACATCCTCCCAGTCAGAAGCTGCACCGCAGGCGTCTGCCCTTCCATTGTTCACATTCCCGGTGAAGGTGGTGGTGGTGGTGGTGGTGGGGGCACGGAGGGGACACAGCGGGCAAAAATACATAAACACATGTATCACTTACCCCTGAAACAGGCCTGAGTGATCCTGGTGACATGCACTCAGGCCTCTGCCCTACAGCAGGGAGGGACTGGAGGTCACTGCTCAGCCGAGGAGCAGAAACCGGCTCATGAGGTGACGGATACAAATACCCTGCCTACGAGTTATCAGTGGAGCTCTCGGTGCTGGTGGAATCTAAGGATGGAGGGGAAGAAGAGGTGGAGGAGGAGGATGGCGACGAAGAGGAGGAGGACAAGGAGGAGGAAGGGGAGGATGAAAAGTTCATCTCTGAGAGTTCTGGAGGGTTTGTTGCCGTGTTCAGTCCAGTCAAGCTCGTCCTGCACACTGGACAAGTGTCGTGCTGCAGAAAACAAACACGGGGGTGTTATGGATGTTTACCTTTCGTGACCCTGTTTCAAACACCAACCGGTGTAACGCTTACAGTAAACAGAAGGGAAAATGGGGTAGGATAACGTGAAATACCTGTTCCAGCCAGGGGACTATGCAATCATTGTGAAACATGTGATTGCACGGGAGCTGTCGCACGTTTTCTCCAACGCTGTAATCTTCTTTACACACTGAACATTCCAGTCCTGAAGCTGAAAAGAAGTGTGTGAAAACGTCAGGTACACAGAGTATGTGAACATGGCCCTTTACCAGATTTGCCCCACAGAAAGAAAGTATTATGAACTTCTACTATCAGGCTGCTCTGTTGGGGATTTACCGTATTCATTATTGATAAAATGTCAGTCACAAACAAACACCTACACTCTTGAAAAAGACTTCAAAATCTTGCTCCGGTTGGCAATGGAAAACTTTGTCGAAGCGCTAGCCTAATGCTTGCATGTTTACACCATCTTGTCAAGGTAATTGTGTGGATAAAAAATGTCCAGGAAATTAGCTTACCCACCGTGCAAAGACAGTGCAGTGGTCTGAATGTCTAGAGTTTTAGCTGCTAAACGTTTGTTGCTTTTAGTCCTTTTTACTTACCAACATGCTCATCGGTAATTTCCAGTGTAGGAAGATTTCTTATTTTGTCACCGTCAGCAGGCGGTGGACCCGAGTTCTCAAACTGGTTTAATAACTAAACAGAGAAGAAAATATTCATAATTGAATTACTTTATTTATACTTCAGACTTGCAAAAAACATAACTTACATTTTATTTGTTGATTACTTATTATTTATTTATTTATTTATTTATTTTTTTACCTGTGTTATAATAGCATCAAGTCCATTAGCACCCCAAGCATAGTCCATCGGATTGGAGTGGAGAACCCCCCTTTAAAATAAGAGATACTGGAGTATAGAAACTGCTGCAAGATTATCTCTTTGCTTCTCAAATGTCAGTACCACAGACTCACCAGGCCCCAACACCAATGTTTACAGGAGGTCCAAGTATTCCATTCACAAGTTGTTGGATGATTCTAGGAAAAAAAAAAAAAATGACAGCCAGGGAAGGAAAAAGAACATTTAGAAAAATAGGGTGGTGCTAATAGAAAAGCAGAAATGTCTAAATGACTCACCCTTCTAAAGTAGGAGCTCCGTCGTGCCTTCCTGCTTGGCGTCTTGAACCATGACGACTTCTACTCTGCCTGGCACCGTATCGCTGCCGAGACGACATGTCCCTTTCTGACTGGTTTTCAGCATCCCGATTGTCCTCTGTCCCTAGTCCAGGCCCGAGGTCAAAGGCGTCATCAAAGACGCTAACGGAAAACTGACCAAAGCCGGAGGGGAACATAGATAACTGCTGGTCCATATTCTGAAAACAAACAAACAAAAACGGCATAATAAAAGAAATCAACAACTCAAAGCCTTATTTATAAGGTAAACTTCACAAAAGAAAAAAAAAATGTGCAAAAGCAGAACTGAAAGCTATGACAAATTCAATCATGTCAACTACGGGTTCAACAAAAATGTCAGCTAAAGCAGTTTTAAGAACTGCTGACTCTGTTACACAGCAGTGTGCATAACAGAGTCACAGGAGTCAAAAGGCACAGGCAGCTCCTTGTTAAAGACAAGAATCTGAGTAAAGATTAGGTTAAAAACCTCCAATGGCTGTTGGTTCTGGGGTCCGCTGGAGATGTTGGACATGGACCCATTGTCAGCACTAGACAGGGAAGCAGATTGTTGACAAAGTTACAAGGGAGCCTAGTAGGAACATTGTTTTTCCACTTTTTTCAAACCAGAATGATTTAAAATATCTACATCAGCAGGTTTTTGCTGTCACTTCTTGCCCAGTTTGTCACTCCTTCAAGTTCTGATTCGGCTGTAAATAATAGAGCACGTCTCCCCAGATATTTGCCCATTCCGGTAACATGGTCATAATACTAGGTAAAGTGTAATATCAGAGCAAAAAATATAGAGCCCAGTTAATATTTAACACCCACAGTCAATTTTCTATCTGGAAGACTCACCCAAACAAAAGTTGTGGACTCTGTTATGCACAACTTAAAACCTAAATGTTGTGAACTTACCTGAATCTAAGTATTTTATGTCCTGACAATCTGATTAAAATCATCTAAATGATGGGTTTCAGAGGTGGCCTCACATTCTAATGTCAGTATGTCATCAAGGTAAATGAAGCTTCTTTTTGGTAAAGACAAAAATATCTGGATAAATATGTCTAACAATAAACAGCGGTCTAATCACGCCTATTTATTTAAATAATTCAGGATATTTGCTGCATTGTGCTTAGTTACTACTTTGCATGCACCTTCTCTCTTCCAGCAGCTCCTCAATAAATCCAGACTCACATTGTGGACACATATAATCCTGTGAAGAAACAAAAAAGCATAGATTAAAAACAAAAAGTTCAACAACAGACCTGTCACTGTGTACTTTAATTTTATGAACAGCTATAATAATCTGTGTGGTTGCAGTTGCAATGCAGTGTAATGTTGAATGCTAAACTTTAAATTACCTATTTGAAATCTATGAATAATAATAATAATAAAAAAAGATTCCCTCACGATTTAATATTTACAAATTTTAGTATAGGAGCACAGAGTGCATTTTATTTCCCACCCCAGGGTTTCTAACCAGTGTATTATAAGCCTGGCGGGCCACAAGGCTTTACTTGTGCCCCCACCAGACTTAGCATTGCTTATTTATTTAAGATTTTGTTAAATGTTTGCATTTTTTAAGAATTTGTAGTTGGTGTTCAGATATTAATCTTCCAATTGCACATAATTATCAGGTGATATTTTCAAATTTCCCGTCAACTTTAAACATTTTTAGTTCAATCAAGTACGCAATAAGAGGCGTCAGATCAGATATATCCTTACTACTCCACCCATCTCACATTAACATCCACAATCACACACTCTGAGTTACCAACCAGCTGAGCAGGATTTCAACTGGAAGGGATAATTAGGCCAGATTTCTAACAGAAACCCCGTGTTTTCTAGGGTTTGCAGCGGCCAGGTGGCAAAATGGGATCAACTCAGCAGTTGACAGTCACAGCACTACTAATCTGTGTGTAATTTGTTTTTGTGCAACACGTAAAAGCAGCATTTTTATCTACATTTGTAATAAACTCAAGAATGAAAAGGCATAATGTAGTGAATGCAACAAACAGGGTCACCTTTTACACAATAAACCCAGTAATCCAGCTGAAATATAGTCATCAAGAAGCAGATCCATCATTACAAATACATTTATGTATAAACAGGGATAGCCAGTCTTAGATCAACATCCTCTGAGTGAATACTGGCAAAACTGGATCAGACAACAATTTTATGATCAAAACTGTTTATAGAGACTATCCAGTCAAATTCGAGATGAAACTTCATCTAGCTCCAAAATGCATCCAATTGAACCTTTAAAGAGATAACACAAAACTTAAAGCCACCTATTGATCAATGCAACGCAAAATAAAGAGATGCTTAAAACATTGTAATGTGCATGTCCTGTCAGCGAGTATTTATATGTTTAAACAGACTGATATTTATTGCTGCTCCCGTAGAAGAAACAGTGGAGAAATTAAATAAAAATCACAATCTCAACACTAGATTTAGATTTTTGAACTTTGCAAACATTATACTGTTAAGTTTATCATTGTTACAATAAATCCAAGGTATTACAAATATTAAATAACTATTCACAAAAACAACACACAGAACAATCATTGACCATCTTAGTCCTAACCATGAAAAATGTAATTATGGGTTTTTTGATAGACATGGAAATATCTACAAATAATTTGGAAACTGAACTACTCTTTAGTGATAATTCAGTCACAACTTCCCACAGATTACAATCCAATTACATCAGTGTTTGCTTTAAGTTTCAGTTTTTAACCTGATATAATTTATAAATCATTGTTTTGACATGCCACAAAAATGTACAAACACACCTACTTCAGTGTTTATTTTATATATCGCAATTAGCAAAGTAATAGCATTGAAATCAATGAAATACGAGATCAGGTTTCTGGTTACATGGTTAAAATAGAAAACCCAGCAGCCAACCGTTCCTTCTGCTGTTAGCTCCATAGTAACCCTCCTCCAGTTTTAAAGACGTTAAACAGACGTTTAAATAAGGTCTAACCACATATTATATGTACACATATGCTCCTGTCGCATTTTTATGCCACTGGCAAAGTTAAGGGATTGCATTTTATGTATTTATTTACAGTAATAGCAAAATCATCTTATCTTCTTATCTGCCGTATGTGTTGCGTAGTTGTATTAGCCGTGGCTGCGGAGATCGACGGCTAATGTTTCAAAGAGCATGGCTACAGAGTGACAGATCATTCTAGACTACCAGAGACAAGCAAGCACAACTCTGCTGTTTACCTGAGCAGCTAACCAAACTAAATATTTAAAGCAGTTAAATAAATCATACGATGCGCTAAAAATATATCAAACAAATGTGAGCTGTGCTTAAATATAAAACATATACATGTTTTAATCAACGAATCCACGCAGTTCCTTTCTGGACGTTAAATATAACACCACTGATCAAAACAGCTAGCAGTTAGCCTCAACACAGCCACTTGGATGCATAAGAAATTAATTAAACGCTGTTACAAGTAGTGTAACACGAGTGGCATATAAGCGAGCATAATAAGTACGAAGTTTATGTTTTGATTATAACAAAGATAATCAGCTACGTAGGTTGAGGTGAATGATAAGCGGAACATCTCAGGAGGCTGTTAGCAATGTTAACATGCTAACGACTATCAGGTCGCTACACCGAAGTGTATGAAAGCAAAAACAACCAAGTGGTGTTTTCCTTGACAGAGTTTTCGCCTTCAATGTTTTTTCATTACTAATACTCACGGGGAGCCGAGGAATAATCTCCAGTGAGCATCTGTGACAGAAGAACCGGCTTGTGCATGGAGGAGCTTCAGCCATCTTTAGTCTCTGCACAGTTAGAAAAAAGGAAGAAGTACGGAGTGACGTGAAGGACAATGCTAACCCGTGGAAAGGACGACCTTGCAAAAATGTGTATAGGAAGCAGTTTAAACATATTTTTTTACACAGTCAGTGGTTTCTATTTATGGTTATTTCATTTCTTTTTATAAAAGGCAAATATAATACATGTCACCGTAATTTTTAGAAAGCATACTAACTCCAATCTGCAAAACGGACTTTGCACGTCTATACACTGAAAATGTCCACCAACACCCCTCTAAAATAGCTAAAACTTTGTAAGAATGTATTGATATTGTCTTTTTAAAAGGATTTTGAAGTCTTTTAGCAAATTTTCGACAGAATTCAGGCATGGACTTTTGCCGTGTTGTGCTAACACTTGTGCAAACAGTCGCATTTGAACTAAACTATTCTCTCCACATCATGTAACTCTTACTATAATTAATTTCGCTTTTGCCACATTTAAAACAATTAAACATAATAGTTTAATGCGACAAACTACACAGTGCGCAGGCTCAGTGTGACCACATGGTGGTGCTGTTGTGCATTCGATGTGGGGTTGCAAGGTTGTTTTGACAGCCAGTTTCTGAAGACACACTACATCTCTACAATGTTTCTTTTAACTTGTTTCATGAGCGGAAAGATAGGAAAGCCCAATCAAGAGGCAGTGTCAGTTTTTCAACAAATCACAATAATAAAGAGATGTGTCTCATAGAAATCAGGAGTGGTAAATGTAGTAGACCCTCAACAAACATGCATCACCACAGTGTGTTATCAGTGATCTCAGGTTTTCTCCCTGCAGGTTTTCTCTGCTGAATAGTCTCGCTTGAAGCCCAGAGGTGTGTTTATGCAATTTGGCACCACACAAGATTTATTTTGACAAGATACTTTTCCATTGGATTCCTGTCAACCAATTTCAGAGCCCAAGGAGCATCCATCAATCTTTTGAAAGTTGTGCAGCATCTGTTTTGGAACAATACACCTAGTCAGAAACTGATTTGTATGTTGTCCTTGAGTATTTGACAGGAGGTATTCAAATTATTATTATTTTTTTTTTTATCAAGAGTCAAACCTGAGCCAACAGCAAACAAGAAGCTTTGCACATAGGTTATATCCTTCACTGTTTCTGAGGGAGCCAGATTCTTTTTGGCATCTGTCTGATGGCTATGAGATAGCAACGAAGACCTCAGAGATCACTTTGGTTACATAAGACATGCATGATAAAGTTATTCAGTTTTATTTCAATTTGGGGTTTGGAGTTATTTTTAACTTTGTAAATGAAAACTGTCACCAATATATCTTGAAATTAAACTATCCTATAACTACAGGCCGACATCCAAAAACATGTCTCATAAATCTAGTGAGTTCTTGGCAGAACAATTTGACAGAACATTGGAATTGTCATCAGACCCCTTTCCAGCCATTCAAGTCTCGAGAGCCTCCCAGCCTGATTCCTACGGCCACAGGTCATTTCCCCATGACGTACCTTTTATTTTTTGATAGTTTTTTATTAACACTGTGACAGTTTGTGCATATATTCTCCGATAATTTTGCTAATTTTATGCATTTTCTTTTCACAAACCTTTTGTTTGGCCTTTAACCCAGGTCTCAGTCTCTTTAAAACATAAAAAAAAACATTAAAAAATGTATGGCATGACACATAGACCAAATAATTTCTATCGTATCTTTTCCATTCTTATTGTGACAAGATTTTCCATTTGGTTATTGAAAAGCCATTCGAAAACGCAAGCCTCTTCAAATGTGTCTGAAAAGTTACTAGAATTGATTAGACAATCAAACTAAGCCAGAGTTTCAACATCTAAAGCTGGAGAAATTTTTGACGTGATGTGAACGCTTTAAAAAGTCCAGCTTTCAACATCAGTCTGTACAAATTTGCTCCAAAGTCCAATCATGTTTTCAAGTGCAGAGACACTGGGTCTATTAAATAAATACACTTTTCATTGAGAAATTGTCTGGTATGAGTGGATTGCCATTTTTACAAAAAACAAACAACCCCCCCCCCCCAAAATAAAACAAAATATGTCCTCTTGGAAGCAAAATTTTGTCTGGAGGACAATCATTTGCTGCCATTGCTATCTTGGAACACATAATATGCTTCTGAAAGAATACAATAATGTCTGGCCGTGTCTGTGCGACAGAACTCGCGGTGTAACCTAGTTAGAGGTTTAACTCAGACACGTCCCAGTGTTGTGTCTGATTCGGCCATGTGGGAGCAACAAGGCTGCGTCTGTCCCATGGGGTCGAGATTAGAGCGCGGCTGATAGCCCTGAAGTCTGCTGTGTCTGTAAGCTTTTGTTTCCCTGCGCCCAGGGCGTCACAGCCACTCCTGTCTAATGCTCGTCGTACCAGTGCAGTCTGGGGAGTGATTGGCTGTTGGTCCGGGAGAGAACACGTGAGAAGCAGCAAATAATTTGATCTGTCTGCAGTTTGAGAGACTTTTAAACTGGATTCTGGATGTAAGTAACAAAAAGGTGTTTTATTTTTACAAACGAGTTCCGAAAGTGCGCTCACACTCCCTTAGATTCATGCAAAAAAAAAAAAAAATAAATAAATAAATACATTTTGCAACCTAGTTGTCACGGATCACATTCTGCTACACTCCAAGGGGAGTAAAGTGTCGCAGACAGATATGCTGCAAGCGACACTGCTGCTTTTGTCACTGCAGACTTTTCCCAGACACTCCAGCCTGTGTTGCCCCATGCCGTCCCCTGTGGGCCCCGACTTACACTTACACAAACACCCACAGACACCCACTCACACGCATTCATACACAATCTCGGCAATAACAGCCGCCTGCTGGAACTTCCTGGGCCTCTTCAGTCATGCGTCACTTGTTTTGAGTCCAACCCATGGAAGACTCTCTCTCCGTTCAGACACTCTCTGTCTGAGGCCATGTGTCACAAGACCTGTGCATCAAGCACACGCGCACGCAAACGCACACACACACATAAGTAGGATCCCAGCTCAAACAGCAAGAAAGCATGGGAAGATCAACACTGGTGAAGGTCAAAGCTGTTTTTAAGAAAATAAACTATTCGC
>NW_006802160.1:0-36763 GCF_000485575.1 Poecilia formosa
CTGGACACGTCAAAAGCTCCAAAAGGTTCAAATGGTGCCGCGCTAGACGCTCGAAACGCACTGCAACGGCCCTCGACGCGTCTCCACATAGACTCTGAATGTAAACCAGATGTGCCTGATGGTCAAAATGTGTTTGGTGTGAACACACCATTATATGTCCAGTGTCATATTAGATCCACCATATTAGGACCAAAGACTTGTCCTAATATGATGGATTTATTGCTTTGGGTCAGGGGTAATGTTTAGAGGTAAGATGTGAATTAAGGTTTAGTTAATGTTAGGAATAGACTAGTATTGGTTTGAGTTAGGGAAAATGTCTGGGTTAGGCAAAATCGCAGCTACTAAAATGAAAGGAAATCAATGCTAAGTCCTAATATGGGTCGAAATAGTTTTGACAAGCCTATGTAGCATTTTGTTTTCTAAATCATTCTATAAATAATGATGATATAATGTTAGGTTGTTTTTCTGCCAATTGCATAGCTGCAGTACATTAGTAGTCTAATGTGTTGAATGTGCTGAGACACATTCAACACATTAGAAACCAATCAGAACCAAAAGTTTGCCTTTTGGTTCTGATTGATTGTTTCTGCACAGTAGCAGAGCCAAATGAATTTTCACAAATTATCTGTTTCGTATTCTATTGTCAACTGTTAAACAAATATTCATCCATTCATCCATGGATGAATATCATCTAACATACCTATTTTCATAATGCCTAGTGTTGGCAAAACCTGGGCTTGGATAGTGACCTAGGTTAGTGCCACCTGGGTGTGGGTCGGTGTAAAGGCCGAGCCGGGCTTAACTTGGCCTTCGTGCCAACACCAACATGAAGACCCTCCATGCAACCAGTTGAGGTTGATCGCATGGATGTCTGTCTTTCCTCGGACCTCCATGTTTGTGTGGAGGTTTGGCTTTCCGTGGACTCCTCTGTTTGCAACTTGAGTGTGGGTTGGCGCAAAGGCTGAGCCAGTCTATGCATGGAGACCCCTCGTTGATTCAAGGTCTGTCTTTCTTCAGACCTCCCTGGTTGATTGGAGGTCTGTCTTTCTTCGGACCTCCCTGGTTGATTGGAGCCCCATCTTTCCTCAGACCTCCCTGGTTGATTCAAGGTCTGTCTTTCTTCAGACCTCTCTGGTTGATTCAAGGTCTGTCTTTCTTCAGACCTCCCTGGTTGATTGGAGGTCTGTCTATCCTTGGTCTCCTCTGTTTGCAGGGAGCCTTCTCTTTGCAGGGGAACCTCTGGTTGGGTGGAGACTCTAGGATGGTTGTTTTCTAGAGCAAGTTTTAACTCCACCTTCAGGTCTGCAACCTGACCCTGCAGAGCTTTCACCGTTTCCTCCTGAGACTTAAATTTGGAAGCCTGCTCAGAGTGACTTTTGAGCTGCTCCTCATATTTGAGTCTCACTCGGTATTCTTCAACCATTACTTCAATCAGACCTTTATTGCGGGAGGCATATTTTGCAGCCTCTCGCTTGAAGTACTCCAGCTGTTGAAGAACACTCTTGTCAACTGTGACTTTGGAAGAGCAAGAAACCTGTTCACGTTTGACTTGCAGGTGACGTTCTTTTTCCAACATTGTTTGCAGCCTTCGAATCTCCTCCTGCTGGGATTTGACTTCAGCCTGTAATGCAACCCTTCTGTCTCTTTCCTCATGGAGTTCAAAATTCTTTGTCTGCAACTCTGTTTTAAGATCGTCTACCTGCTTTGTCAGATCTTTGACGTGTTGGTTTGTCTCTTCCACGTCTTCCACTGAGGGGGTAATCTTGAAGCCAGCAGAGGGTGCTGTTTTCTGCTCGACTTCCGATGATCTTGGTCTCTCAAAGTCGCCGGAAGGACTTGATTCCCCCTGGATCTTTGATTGATCTTCCGGCTCAATGGGGCTGATGCTGTCATCTTCAACAGGGAAAATGACAGCGTCGTAGTCGACTTGGATGTTGAGGTCTACCATGTCGACCCATGAAAGCTTAGCTGGAAAAGCTTCATGTTTGCAAACAATCTGTTGTTGCTTCATGTCTATAGTCTAGTAACTTCTTGCTTCTCTGAACGTCGAATGTGCTCTGAAGGGTGATCTGCCGCGATTGAACTGTGGAACAGGTCAAGAAAACTCTTGTCTGCGAGCCACATTCAAGAGAGTGATTCCCTTGTGATATCATAGAGTGATGACATCACTGCTGATGTCATTGATACCATTGGAACTGAACATTCTATCCACCTTATTCCTGGGAAGCTTACTGGGGAAACGATTATGGGTCTTACTTCTGGTGACTAGCGGAAGTAGCAGTATTTCATTGTAATTTATAGGGTTTTTGGCTAATCTTTATTCATGATAGAAGTTACATCTCTTTTGTCGGTTAATACACTGCACAAACATTAGCATTTCACTGCTCCCCATTAGCATTAGCCTTTTCCCTAAAAATAGCTTTTATCTATTTTTCTTATTTATTAGTCAAACTTAGTATACCGAATAGAGGAAGAGAATGTAAAACAACATGCTAGCTACATAATTTAGGATAATGTTAGCAATTTGGCTCATTTTAACTTGTACACTAATTTTAACAAACAGAATGGAGTAAGTCCATGTTACTCAACATGTTTGTGGCTCACCATATGCTATTGAGTACATTGCAGCTTACTTTAGCATTGATGCTAATTTGTAGCATCAGACGGGCACACTTTGGCAGGCCCCATTTAAATTTCTTCAGAAATGTTCTAGTTGTTTATTACATTTGCAATATACATTCAAAACATAAAACCTAATTAGCTTACAAATGGAGCCGGTTGTATTTGGTGAAAGTTAATATTTAACAACCAGTGTGATGATGCAGAGATTAGAGGGCTAAGACCTTATATGTATGCTAAAATTTATGCAGGTTTTTGGACACCCCGTTCCCTTTGGCATCATATTTCCTGACAATAAAGACACATAAGTCTTTATTGTCTGAGTGATTGACAATAAGTTTGAGTGATTGATTCTTTGTTCTAAAGCATGTGTCTAATGGGCAGGAAAAAGACAATCATACTATTCTTCTTATTTCCAGCAGCATTTAAAAAAACACTTTGCTGCAGAAATATTAGCAGTTTCGGCAGACAGGTTTTGCTGAAACGCCAACAGTAAAATGAGAAGGACTGCATTCCCAGTTAAACAACCCACGGACATTAGAAATCACAATAGTTAAACTTAAAATACATATTTCATACACTGTTGCCTTGCAGAACAAAGGTCCTTGGCTTGAATCCCGGACTGGGGTTCATCTGCGAGGCGTTTGCATGTTCCACCTGTGAATGTGTGGATTCTTTTTGTGTGCTTCCAAAGTCAAAATATATGACTCTTGGGTTAATTGGTCTCTTTAAAGTCCCCTTACGTATTGTTTACGTATGTTTCTCAACCCTGGTCCTCACCGCCCTCCTGCTCTGCATGTTTTAGATGTGCCTCTATTCCAGAACAGGTGATTCAACTGATTGCATGACCATCAAGTACTGCAGAAGGCTGTTAATCACCCAGAGATACAATTCAGGTGTGTAGCAGAAGGAAAATACCTAAAACATGCAGGAAAGAAGGGGGGGGGGGGCAGTGTGGACCAGGGTTGAGAAACACTGTATTAGAGTCAGTGTGCATAGACTCCAGCATGTCTCTGTGATGGACTGGCAACCATCCAGGGCATACTTGCCTCTCACCCAATAACTGCAGTAGAGAGGCACCAGGCCTGCCCCATGCTCCTGCAAGGATAAGTGGGTATAGACAATAGATGGATGGATAGATGGATGCACAATTATAAGTACACCATTTAATTTGTCATGTTATAGCACCACGTAAGCCACCACTCTCCCATATCTGTATTCCTTTCTTTAATTTTATAATTAAATATGTGATCATGTAAGAATTCTGATTTTGTGATAGGATAATCTGTCATTTTTTTCCCTAGTTGCTTTGTCATTTCATAGAAGTTCAAAGTTTTTCCAACCTGTTTACCACAAGATAGCTTTATCTCTTTATATTTATTTTGTGTCTCCAGAGGCACAAAATAAATGTGGGAGTCACGCACTGTACAACACAAACAATATGAACAGAATCACAAGGTTAAACAAAATTAAATTCACTGTGAGCCATATGTATCATGACATGTGTAAGCATTTAAAAGAGATCTAAAAATGTAGATGCTTTTTCACAATGTGAGAGGTTTCTTTTGACCCACTCCAGTGAGACAAATACCATAATGTCATTATAGCGGCATGTGATGTGGCCTGATCAGCAACGGCTCACAAATTCCAAATACAATCAGCGTATTATAATTTTTTTTCTTAATTTTGTCTCTACGGTATGACTGAACATCACAGAAAATCATTACAGAAACAAAACAAGCCAGCTAATGTCAGTTTACCACGTCTCCAAACTCTTCTGTGTGAAGGAGAANATGAAAGCTTAGCTGGAAAAGCTTCATGTTTGCAAACAATCTGTTGTTGCTTCATGTCTATAGTCTAGTAACTTCTTGCTTCTCTGAACGTCGAACGTGCTCTGAAGAGTGATCTGCCGCGATTGAACTGTGGAACAGGTCAGAGAAAACTCTTGTCTGCGAGCCACATTCAAAAGAGCGATTCCCTTGTGATATCATAGAGTGATGACATCACTGCTGATGCCACTGATACCATTGGAACTGAACATTCTATCCACCTTATGTACATAAGTCTTTATTGTCTGAGTGATTGACAATAAGTTTGAGTGACTGATTCTTTGTTCTAAAGCATGTGTCTAATGGGCAGGAAAAAGACAATCACACTATTCTTCCTATTTCCAGCAGCATTTAAAAAACACTTGGCTGCAGAAATATTAGCGGTTTTGGCAGACAGGTTTTGCTGAAAGGACCAGGGTTGAGAAACACTGTATTAGAGTCAGTGTGCATAGACTCCCGCATGTCTCTGTGATGGACTGGCAACCATCCAGGGCATACTTGCCTCTCACCCAATAACTGCAGTAGAGAGGCACCAGGCCTGCCCCATGCTCCTGCAAGGATAAGTGGGTATAGACAATGGATGGATGGATAGATGGATGCACAATTATAAGTACACCATTTAATTTGTCATGTTATAGCACCACGTAAGCCACCACTCTCCCATATCTGTATTCCTTTCTTTAATTTTATAATTAAATATGTGATCATGTAAGAATTCTGATTTTGTGATAGGATAATCTGTCATTTTTTTCCCTAGTTGCTTTGTCATTTCATAGAAGTTCAAAGTTTTTCCAACCTGTTTACCACAAGATAGCTTTATCTCTTTATATTTATTTTGTGTCTCCAGAGGCACAAAATAAATGTGGGAGTCACGCACTGTACAACACAAACAATATGAACAGAATCACAAGGTTAAACAAAATTAAATTCACTGTTAGCCATATGTATCATGACATGTGTAAGCATTTAAAAGAGATCTAAAAATGTAGATGCTTTTTCACAATGTGAGAGGTTTCTTTTGACCCACTCCAGTGAGACAGATACCATAATGTCATTATAGCGGCATGTGATGTGGCCTGATCAGCAACGGCTCACAAATTCCAAATACAATCAGCGTATTATAATTTTTTTCTTAATTTTGTCTCTACGGTATGACTGAACATCACAGAAAATCATTACAGAAACAAAACAAGCCAGCTAATGTCAGTTTGCCATGTCTCCAAACTCTTCTGTGTGAAGGAGAAGTTTGCGGACTGTGGAGCTGTATCTGTCAAGTCACATCTTCCTCTAAAAGAAGAGATAAAATAACTAAACCCAGATTAGAAAGTGTGTTGGCAGAAAACGAACAGCCTCAGCCAAAACCACAAACCGAAAGATTTTCACTGAAAATACAGTGTATAAAAATGACACATAGTGCACAGTTCTTGACACTGTTGGCTTGAAGCAATAAGGTCATCAATTCAAAATCCGATTTAAAATTTGGGTCTTTCTTTGGTGATTTAATTTATTTATTTGTTTATGGAACTTTAATTGTAAAACAAGGAAATTAGGACATTACAAACTCAGAAAATAGAAAATCTCTTTGTCAGAGCGGGAGAATAGATCATATGGTGAAACTTGCTTTAAAGTGACACACAACGTGGCGATTAAATTTCTTGTCTTCAAAAAGCATCTATTTTTCTTTTGATAAATGCAAAAATTGATGAAAAAGTTTGCATAGTTATTCAGGCTCACTCATGGCACCTTGATTTAAGTCTGATATAGATTTCTTGGATTGAAATCTTGATGTAATACTTTTCAGATCTATTAGGTCGACAATATTTCAGACAACCTCCCAGCAGTCACTGGATGAAAGGTCCACCTTGAACAGGTCGGCGGTCAATCACAGCAGAGACTGACAGCCATGAAGTCTCACAGTTACTCACTTCGGCCTGTGAAGAGACGGTTCTAACCACCACCCTATTGCGCATGTTTCATAGTCCATCCACTTTAGCTGATCTTATTTCAATTACAACACAAGATATTATGCAGTTCATCTACTTAAATTACCTTACTTACTTATTGCAGACAGGTTTTATGAGCTATAGCCAGACTGTGAAGGTCAGACACAGGCAGTACTTTGGAGTTATCTCCACAGTTTTCACAAAGCACGAGTTCCAAGCACCTCTGCTTCTATTATTTGTAGAAGCGTGTGCCTGTGCTGTGCTCCTTAAGGACAACATATTCAGAAGACACAGAGAAACAAAATTATTAGTACCTTGCAAAGCACCAGGAGGAAAAAAATACCCAAGGTTAACCAGAAGTCCAACATCATCTAAAGACTCTCACAAGGGTCTACAATAATATAAACATATTGAACTATACAATAGCAGTCCCGTCCCATCATATCAAAGGTGAAGAGTTTTTTTTTTCTATTTCAATTTCATCTCTATTACTATAAGCATATGTTACAGGGAAATGTGAAAGCCAGACAATATTTCATAACAGCTGAGGGAAATGATGGAGTTATCAGCCCATGGAGGGTCTGGTGCCAGACTAACTCCCAAAAGCATTCATTAGTCTACCTGGCCAAAGGGCAAACTGCATATGGGCTTCGCCATCTGGTACAACTTTTAACCACTCTTGCCAGCATTTATAAAGTAAGGACAGTCTCACAAGAGCTCCTTGCCAAAACAAGTTAGCAGATCTTGAAGTCAAAAGAAAAAACTGCCTCCCTCATCCATACCCATATATAAAGCGATTTTGAAATACTGTAAAATAATTGCAACTCTGCAGATTTTCTAGTGTAGTCTGTGTAAAACTAATTTTATTTCAAATGTGTTTCCTTTAATTAAACAAACAAAGCAAAACAAAACAAAATTGATTAAAAAAAAAAAAACAGTCTATAAAAGTCAAGCCCAAACAGCACACAGAACAAGTGCATTTTGGTGGAAAACCTGCTTTGTTTTTATGTTGCATCATCTACTGACGCACATTTTTCTTGGACTCGATCAGACCAAAGCTCTGCACTTAGAAGATACGCTGTTGTATGAATCATATTTATTATCATTGATCTACCACCACCTTACTGCACTGGCTTCACTCAGAACGGCCTCTGGAATATTGCTTTTTCAAAGGACTTACAACCCCTGTTCCCACAAAGCTCTAACAATTACAGCAACTCATTGCCTTCAGATGAGGCTGCACACCTAAAACAGACGTAGGTTCTTGACATTTCAATTCACCAGTAGAGTTTACTGGTCCCTGTTCTCCTATGATTGCCACAATTTAATTTGCTCTGAAGTCAATGGGTCTAAATATCTAGGGTTCACTTTGAATGCCTGAACAACGACTTTCCAGCAAACGCATGCAAGGTGGTTGGAACAGGGTAGTTGGGAACCTACTAGCCACTAGATTATTGAAACAAGTTTTCCATTTTAGATCATTTAGATGTGTTAAAAAAAAAACAACTTTTTTTTTAAATGTAGGAACAATATATATTTACCAAACAACACTTTTTTGAAAATGTTAGTTTTAAGGTGAATCATAATAACAGGTGTCAATGCCTCAGTTTTCATGCAGAGAAACCCAGAGTGCACTGCATGAAAAAAGTGAATACCAATGATAATCAGTATTTTTATTCAGCTACAGGTAAGTTGATAGCTATCTAGCTATCTAATTAGCTAGCTTAGCATTGTCAATCAAATAGAGCTTTATTGAGTAAGCCAGGGAAATGCTTTTGTATGCTGCTAAATCTCTTTAAGTCAGTCTGAATCTGCTTGCAGAGGTTAAATAATAAACCTTTGATTTTTTTTGGAGACTCCTCTGATCTAGATGTCTGTTGTAATTTATATCAATCCTTATTGAGATTCCCTTTCTAGCATTTTCTATGAGCGCTATTACAGTTTGCAAACATAGATGCAACAGATGATTCAATTCAACGCAATTTTGAAAAAGTTGTTGTTTATTTTGATAGCAATGCTCTTCTCCTTCCCTGAGGTGCAAGAAAGACCAAAAGATAAAAAAGTAACCTTCGTTAGTAGAAAAACTGGCCATTCTCTTTTCTGGTGAACTAGCAAATAATACTCCCACATCACAGCATGTCTAAGCTTTAGGGTTGAAATGAGAAAGGTGAGATTAGCCTGCAATGAATAGTCACCGCTGCTCACTTTGTATTTTGACAAAGTACCACTGGGGTCAAAATGTCTACAGACAGATGGCCTCTGCTGGAGAAGTTGGTGGTCTAGCAAGTCAACTGTGTGCTGGACCATAACCATTTGCTAGTAGAAGAGACGAATGAACAGTTATTACTGTTCAGTAATCTAGCAGTTCTGGTACTCTAAAACAAACATCAGAAAATATCAGCTTGATTTATCCTTTGAAAGATGTATGGCATCTTGTTTTAGTACTTCAGAATATACTACCTATAGCATAATGATGACTATACAGAACAAGCAGAGAGCTCAACTAGTTGAAAAGTTGAAAATTTCTCCCAATGATAACCTGTGACAGAGCAGGTAGTTTTTTTTTTTTTTTCCTCCTCTGCCCTCTCTTTATACTAAATGGTTTGAGTCAAGTTCAGCACACTGAGCAGTAATTGCCAGAAGTCTGCCTGAGCTGCATGTTCCTTTTAAAGGTTGACACCTCTATCTTTGAGATCTATTGACTCGGGCAGAGCTTAGGCCGTCTCCCACATCTGGGCCATAACTGTCCTCTCTTTGTTTGGGCTGAAACACGTTTCAGGCTCCTTTGATTCAGCTGACGTGACCTAGATTAGAGGGCGAAAAAGGAGCTTAATCATACCCTCAAATAAATTAAACACTGCTGAATGATGAAGAGCTCATGAATACTATGTACTGTTTCATTAAAACAGAGAAAAAAAAATACAACTTCTATAATCTTTTTACAAAGAAAAATGTTTGCATGATGAGCCTAATATTCCAAATTATATATTTAAATCTGTAAGATTTTTGCAATCTGGAGTCAGGGGAACATAATTTCTCTTTTAAACATATTTAAAATGTTTAAAAGGAAAAAGTAGGATAAATAAATTAATTTGCATATGAAAAGTACCAAAAGTGAGAAAATGTGTGAGCAATGCACATGTAGAATTAAGTCAAAGCATGATTTTAGTGTGAAGTTAAATACACATTTCTGAAATCATATGCCATGTTGAGAACATCCATATTATGATTATATGTACATCATCAAGTGATAAATAAAAAAAATACATTACAGATCAGCTAATATAATGCACCGTTTTTTAATGCAACATCTTTTTTTGATTTTTAAAGATGCATAACTTTTTGCCTGGAAGTCAAAGTCAAAAAAATACCAATCAGCAGCATTCTTCGCTTTAAAAGCAACTTAAAAATGGTTCTCTGGGACAATGGGTGCAGCCAGTTAGTATGCATTTGTCTGTAAAATTAAGTGTAACCCATAAACAGCTTCTTCTTTTACAGCCTATTAAACCAAGGAGACAAATTGATGAGATTTTTGCAGCTGTTATAAATCAACAAATAAAAAACATATGCTATGCGTTTCTATGAGCAAGTTTGTGCATCCTGTTGAAGGTGTTATTACTTGTCAACAGAAATCCACAAGCTGAAAGTAAAACCCAATTTACTATGTTAAATCACATCTGTCTGCATGTTAAAGTGAGGGGGGGAAAAAGGCATGAAGCTCGATTGATCTTTCCGCTGCTCTGCCATCTGGATCTCCCTCCATCACCCAAATCACCCTCTTTCAACTATTTCCACTGGGGCATGAGACCCAAATTGAATATGTCCAAACAAGATGACACAGATAATTCCCACAATTGCTCCCACCATATGTTGCCTTGGTTGGATAAGGCTAAAAGAGTTCCTAACTTTCAAACAACTTCCAAAGTTGGAAAAATTATTTGACAGTAATGTGTAGACAACTGTAGGGTTCACAGAAAGGTGCCAAGTAGACATTTCTGCTCTTGTGTGCTGAAAGCAATCAGAAGACTTCAAGTTCAGAATTTCATGATGTTTTTGCCAATGTCAAGTCAGCTTTACCCCGTTTTAGTCTAATGAACGTGCTTGCAACGTGACAGCAGTGTAGGTGTTATTTAATGATTTTTTAATTATCTCTTTCTTACATTAGTTTAAACTGACAGCTTAGCTAACAGATAATAAGAACAAAAAAATATGTTAGTTGTATGTTTGTGAATGTCTCAAATGAAATTGTTACTTTGTTCCTTGTGTCAAGACAGTATTATACTAAAATACCAAAATGAAAATCCAAAATGACATAAGCTGGGTTCTGTTCGACAAAGGCAGATAGTTTAAATTAAAAGCAGTCTCTGCACTGAAAATATAAAAAATAAATACTTATCATAAAAAAGGCTCTGCTCTGCACCCCAAAGCTCACCCTGTTTCTTGTAAAGTGTTAGAAATGCAGATCTGACAACCAAATACATTTTTGCTTTTTTCTTTCTTGCAAATGGAAAACACACTAAGCCAACAATATACAAATTATGGAGATCCTAAAATTAGCATAATAAAAATCTGTCATGTTCTCATGTTGTCAGGTAAAAAAAAGAGGAATATACATACAGTTCTATGAAGAAGTATTTTCCCCCTAAAAGATTACTACTGCTTAATATTACAAATCATTAAACAATCTTAATTTCAGAGAAAAAAAAACTAATTAAGTAAAAATAGCAGCCTGGCCCAAGGACTGATTAGTGTCTAATGGCCAAAAGAAAGCCTCTTAGACAACACAAAGAAGACAAAAATATCTTTAAAAAACAACACCATAGACCAAGGCTAAAGAAATGTATGACCAGATGAAAAACAAAATCATTCATATCTATCAGACTGGAAAGAATCAGAAAGACATTTATTTAGCTTTGGGACTCCGGTGAACAACAGAGAGAGCCATTATCCAGAGTTGCAACAGAGAAAACATGTAACATTGGTGAGCATTCCCAGGAGAGGCTGGCCTATCAAGATTACTCAAGGAGCACATCAGCTTACCTTGGAGATCACAGAAAAGAGAAGCAAACAAAAACAAAGCAACATCTAGAGCACTGCAGGATGCAGAATCAGTTTTTATGATTTACTTCTAGGAAACACACTTAACACAAGTGGTGTTTATTGTGGAACTCCAAGGTTAAAATCACAGCTGACCAAAAAGAACACAATGCAGACATTTTTCCAGAAAATATCTTGATGAACAAGACTTTTGTCAGTTTGTTCTGTCAGGACAAAGATGATGTGATTTAACATGATGTAACCATGAATGTTATACTTTATTAGAAAATCCTGAACTACATTGCTATCAGGTCATGACCTTAAGTTGAAGAATAATTTGAGGCACATGTAGCAGGGAAGTGATCAGAAGAACAATTCTCTGAGTGTCTTAAAAACTTATTTTCAGTTTTAAAGCTCTGGGAAAAGTCTAGACTTAAATCTGATTGAGTTGTTGCATGCAGTTGCCATCGTTTATGTGGCTGAATTAAAACTGGCTCTGAAAAACGAGGGGGAATCACTGCAGACGCTTGGTGGCAGCTGAGAACCACAACCAGTTGATAGGTTTAGTGTCTCCCGTGTACGAAGTGCTCATTTAACACATATTTCTTATCAATACGTGAGCTAAATTGGACTGGTTAAGTACCACAACAGCACCATGCTATCAGCAATTAGCCTAGCATTCTGAGCATGTGCGCTTTCACACCGGCAGAGTACAAAGACTGGTCATTGTGGGTAGGTTATTTCCTGCTACAATATGCCTAAATCTAATGGATTGGTCATTAAAAGAGCTCTGCAGGACTTTAAGACACGCTGGGAAGGTAATTGATTTGATTTGTTTGATTCAGATGTGTTGGAACAGAAACACATCTGTACTGGACCAGAACCTGACAGCGCTGATCAATCTATGTGAGGTTTATTTTTGGCCAAAAAAAAGAAAGAAAGTAATTAACACACTATTTAAAAAATCACAATTATGATTTTTTAAAATTCTGTAATACAAAGTCCACTGATGTAAAAAGTTAACAGAGGAACACAATAATTGTTGGCAGCTGTTACGTCAGCTGATGCCCTCCTCCAGGAAGCCACGCAGCGAAACACAACAACAGACACATAATCTTCTGCATCAGTTTGTTGAGGTAATTTTGGGAATAATCACTTAAGACATTCTGCTTCAGATTATAAACAGAAACACCACCCCTAAAAAAAACACCCCTCTGTCTGTCACCTCAGCTCGTACTGTTACTAGTCAGTCTGTCGTCTGATGCTTTGTGATTATCATTCTGCTAATAAATGCACACTAACAAAAAACACGATGCTCTGTGTGTGTTGTTGATGATACTGTTGCTGCTGTGTCTGCTATCAGAGGCTCCTGGGCCTTGGGGGTGACCGTTGAAGCACCTTTGCCTATCAGTTCTGTGTCGAATGCAATCTTGCACAATGCAACTAGTCGCTGCTTTTTCCCCTTTAGACAACACTCATTCCTTACAAAATATATTTCTCCTGGCCCCAACAGCTTTCAAATGCAGTTATTTTCACCCTAACAATGGCAAAAACAAAAAACAAAAAAAAAGAAAAAAACAACCAACAACATTATGTCAAGCATCTTGTGGAAAAAACCTGTGTTGAATGTGAACTACATTGAACAAACACAAACTTCTGAAAACAGTTTACATTGGTAAACACTGATTGATGCAAATAATAGTTCAAATATTTCTACAAAAGACAGATAAGAACTGAATTATGTGTTTCTCCTTTTAAAAAGCCTATTAGATAATAGACTGTATCCTTCAGAGTGACGCTGATTACGATGCATTTTATGATTAAGCATTTAATTCAGCCTTTTTTCATAGAAATTATTGCTTAAAATAATTACTGAAATATTTAATGATTGAATCCACTAGGAGGGTTGTGTGCTTTAAAGAAGGTCACTTTTATTCTTGGATATCAGTAGAGTAGCTCTTTATGATTTGCAACCTTTAACTTGTAATAAGTTATTTGCTTGCCAGTGTGCAAGCTATGCAAACAAGCTGGAAATAAATAAAAAAATGAAAAAGAAAACTAACTTCATGTTTTTGTATAAAATGCTATTTTTTTTAAAGTGATTTTTTCAAAACAGATTTTTGGTTGTACCAAGAAAAAAGATACATGAAAGTTGAATTTATACAGAAATAGTTGCCCACAATCAAATGTACAAAAGGAAAGGCTATAAAAAAAACACCTGTTGCATAAAAACAAAAAAACAAAACCATTTATCTTCACCATCAGTCATAAGACTGGTTTACTAATCAGTCTTATGAAGAACCTGATTTGTACATCAGGCAGTTCTTTAAGAGTTTGGACATAATGCATTATTTTAAAACAATTTTTGAATATTTATCCACATAATGCCTGGAGCCCATGGTGATTTGAGTTGTGTGTCCAACATTTAGTTATACAAAACATACAAAACAAATATAGATAACACCAACTTTCACACTTTACATATGAGAAAGAGTCATAGCTGCACTTCCATCTTAATGCATATCACTGGAGTTAGGATCCATTTGGTACTGTCTGGACCATCCTGACCTTCTAGTTTCTCAGCTGAAATGCTAATAAGGAAAAAAATAATAATCTAATTTGACCTGATATTGATCTGGCATTTGCTGTGCTCTTAAACCTGCTCAGCAGACATTTATTATTTATTTTACTACTTTAAAGGGCAGTTTTCTGTTTTGGTTTGTGTTCATTTATCAAGGATTTGTTTGACAAGGACTGGTGAGTTCTTCACTATCATGTATCTTGAGTTGGGCACATGGACAGAAAAATTATAATGATATTTCGTTCTCTTACAAACAGCTTCAATAAATATATTATGCTAAAAGTCTAGCTTCAAAGAAAGTCTCTTTTATTCAACATGCATAAAGAACAAATCAGAAAAAGTAATAAAACGTGAATAACTAATGAGATTTATGATTAAAAGATCAAACTAAACACTTGCTTAAGAATCCTTAAGAGTTGCAGACACACGTAAAGCATAAGACCATATGCGGAATTTATCACTAGTAAACAGTAGTTTATTAAAGATTTGTTTGAATGTTTAACAAACTACAACAGTAAACAAACGGTATCATCACCAAGGAACACACCAGGCAGGTCGATGATAATGTGGAGAAATTTAAAGCGGATTTAAGATATAAAACTGTATCACAAGTTTTTAATATTTCATGGAGCACTGTAAAAAAAGTAAAATATAAATCATGTATCATTTTTCCTTTCACTTTGTAAATACTATAATTGTTCATTAACTAAAATTCTCATTAATGTCATTGAAGTCTGTGGCAAATGTAAAGGTGAAATAAATAGCTCTCGCTCTCAAAACACCAGACAAAAGCAAAACAACTGCAAAAGGAAGACCATAAAGGCAAAAAGGAAGAAAGGCAGAAGAGAGAGAACATGAAATAATAAATGATGCATAACTAAAGACATTTTTAAAGACATTCTAATTTGAACTGAACCACAGAAACGCTTTCTGATAAATCACTCAGTGGCATTAAATAAATATAAAAAATTTTTATTTTAAGGTCACATTATGGATTGTGAAGTCTTTCAACAGTACTGTGAATATATATCTGCTGTGCCTTGCTTCCTGTATTTAATTTTAAAAAACAAACTGCAACTTCCAATGTCCACACATGAAGCACTTTGAGAGGTGAGCTATATGTCAGACCTTCATTTCATACTTCAAATTGGAAGAGACATGAAGTGAAAACTCTGGCAGAATATGACAACTTTACTCATGCAACTCAAGCAAAAGGCTGCAGGTGTTTTCTGATTTGTGTAGAGGAGACATTGCTTTCCAATTCATTGCAAAAGTGAAGAACTGTTATCCCAACATACGCCATAATATGCCTTTGTGTTTTTATTTAACCTCAACAAGAGACATGCATTGCAAATTGGCTTAGGCCATAAATGTTAAAGTGTAAAGCATTTGTTAACACTTAACACTCGATCCTACAAAAATAAGCTGAACTTGAAACAACCTGTTAGTCAAGAGCTGAAGAAGAAAAAAAAAGACTTTTATGTAGCCCAGTGTTGAGGCAAACAATTGCACTCTACTGAATCTTTACACTGATCACTTTATTACTGTGCATTGTAATATAGAATATCACTATTTTTTAGGGTTCTTGAAGCAGGTAATTGAGAAGTTGGTACTCTGCTCCCAGCACAGCATGACGGGAAACATAGTTAACAGTAGAAATTACGTAAAAAGTTTTCTTCTGCACATGAACATGCTATTTTGTTGTTGCAAAGCACTGCTCTCCTCATGAAACTCTGAATGTAAATAGCGTATGAAAAACTAGAGCTTCAGTCTGGATCACCACCCGAACACACCTGTTGCCTCATGCTGCATAAATCTGAGCCATAATAATGTTATAACACTTCTTGATATCCGTGAAACATAGACAGAAGCAAAAGTCTCTGCAAGGAATGACTAGGCAAATGAAAAGAAAGAAACAAAAGGAAAGAGACAAAGGAAAGGACAGATAATTTCAAATATTTTCATGTGCTGTCCAATCCGTTTATCTCAAAAACATTATTTTAATAAGCAGATCTAATCTCACTGAAGTCCAACTTAATTATTAAAAAGAGTAAGACAACACTGGACCTTTGCACCAAAATAAACAAATGAAGTTTGTAAAGTGTGTGAACATTTTTCTGTTACTTTTCAAGAATAAATAAGTTCTGGAAAAAAAGCTAAAGACTGACAACATACTCACAGAAATAGACTACGATTCATAGTTATTCTTTGTCAGGTACTCGTATTTGTAGTCTGTTTCCCTTGGCTGATTTAAATCTGTGTTTAGTAATTGAGATCTCTAGAACTGAAAATGAAATAGTTCATGAACTGAGCTTGAGGAGGCTCAGTGGAAACTATTACAGTAATTTAGTTGTCCCAGTGAAGTGCTGCACGAGGGAAGAGGCACGCAGTGAGTTTAAAGCTTTGTACCCGTGCTCCGGATTCACGGAGCTAACTGGTGCATGACTCAGTCCTAAACACAACAGCTGGTGGTCTGAAGAGCCCAAGGTAGAGCCCCAGGGTGTGAGATGACCAGCCCACTCGTTTACTGTCATCTTACTCAGGGGACAGGAAACAGCAGGTTTCTGGGAGCAAAAGACGAGGCTGGCTTCTTTTCAGATTCCCGCACCCTGCAGCACTCAAAGAACAAGCATTTGCCAAGACGTATCACATCACCACATGTTTCCTACGATACACAGAGAAATGAACGGATCCAAAAGATGTAGACACCAGAGAAACACACTTCAGGCCATTAACAGGCCTTCCAGACATATTCGCACCTCTATTTAAAACGATTTTTGAATTATTAAAATGAATTATGGTTTTATTTGTTTTACAGCGTCATCGGCGTTTCTAAACAAGTTTTCATTCTGGCCCTTTACTGACATTTACGCTATGCTGCTTGAGTATGTCACATTTGTCATAAAGGCAAAGCTCCCTGGAGACGCGCGAGCCTAGTGAGCCAAGACATCTTTTCTCGCAACATTGTTCTATATTCTCATAAAAAGGGTGATTCAAATGATCTGTTGATTCCCCCCCGACTGTATGGCTTTAGTTCCACATGAATCCCTGTGTCATTCCTTAACACTTTTCAATCCAAAATGCCTCATTACAAGCCCATTTCAGCCAAAAAGCCAGTATTCAGTGTCATCACACATGCAGATTACACCTATTCGGAGATACTACAAGGCTCTGTCATAAATGTGCCCATAACTTCATCAAACACTCAAGTCTTTTTCTTTTATTTTTGCACTAACTTGAAAGTTTACTTTTTCTAAAGCTTATAATAAAACTGCTTTCTGAACTCCCTCATTTTTGATATTTACTTCTGAATCAAAAATGCATTGCACAAGCCATAAAAAAAATCAATGTGCATCTTAGTTTACAAAAATAAAGGGAGCACCATACAAACAGGAGTTAAGCAGAAATCGGGTAACAAAGGATGCTCCATGAGGCAGACCTTTTCAGATGTTATATCCCCGATGGGATTTCACTGCCAAGCCTATTATTTAATGTTGCGAATTCAGCCCAGTAGTGTGACACCGGGTTAAGATCAGCATTTGCATTAACATAAAAATTGTAACAATTTCCAATTAGTCTCTCAACATCAAAGGCACTGGAAAGATCACACTAAACTGGGTCATGATCTCATATAATTGGCCCAAATTTCTTAATTCATAAATTGCGCAGCATGATTCCCCTGCATGCCTTGTTCCTTCTGCTATTCGAAAATACAATTTAGTTGAATGGACGAAAGTGTGTCCCTGAAATGCCTTGGCAGTTTTGTCGTCTTTGTTGCTTGATGAGCATCAGCCATCTTTTCACCTGAGTGATTTATTCAGACAAGTTAAACATCATTAGCAAATCCTGAAAAATTCAGCAGAAGTGAAATAAATGACCTGGAATATTTGATTAGAACATGCAGCCACAGCATAAGAAGACCTTTTTTTTTTCTCAGCATATTTTAATTGTTAAGCTTTATGAGGAATCGTTATTGTTTACAGTAAAGGAAACAGAGAGAACAACACAAAAGGAGCTGAGCTGTGTGTTCGTTTAGCCGTATAAAAAAATGCATGCAAATATGTTAGATGCACATCATTAGAGCTAACATACTTGTTTTCATCATACCAGACATACTGGGACAGAAAGTTTGCATGAATGTGAACACAGAATGGCCATTAGAGAAAAAAAGCACATTTCTATTATTCCCACAATGACGAACGAGGCAGCACCAAGAATTCAACACATTTTCTCTAGACGACAAAACAGTTGCAGAAAGATTAAGATGTGAGCATGAACATGGGGTCATGTACTTTTAAACATTTATATTGTGAAAAAGAATATGCCTACAGAGATAAAGTAATGTACTTATTAGATGCTAAAAGCAAAATACTTTGTCTCTCCTGTGTCTTTAGTTAGCATGGAGTTTCTATTTAAAACCATCAAATTTCAACTTTAAATCTGCATTTACTTTGTCAAAACATTTGCTTGTATGTTTTCCTGTGATGTTCAACGGGAATTTCCTTCAGTGCTTGTAATGTCCATTTCAGAAATGATTAAAGAAGTAATAAAATTGTACCAGCGGCTTTATCAGTTCTTTTATCTTTGAAATGTAAAATGTGACTTGGCTTTTTATTTTATTTCTTTTGTTTTTGATTTGGTGAATTGCTGTATATTTGAGCAACAGTTCTTAAGTTAGCTTCTAAAACATGAAGAAAGCCCGAGAGGAATGAGCCAACACTAAAGCCTAAGGGCTATAGAGACTATGTAACATGGAGGAATTACATTACTGTTTGAAGTCCTCTGTGACTTGCTGCAGTATTACTTCAGCATTACAATCTGCAGTGCCACAATTACCTGTAGGCAAGTGGAACACGATAATCTTGATCAAATTGTTGCCAAAGGTCAAGGTAAGTTTATTGTAATTAACCAAGATTATAAATGAAACTCAAGTTAAACTTTTTGGGAATATCACCTTAATTTGCTGTGAGCTGGTATGCTGTGTCTGAGATGTGTTTCATTTAATTATAATAAAATGGTGCACATGCTCTATAATGTAATTTGTGTCTAAACTTATCATTCGATAAAAGTATCAAATATAACAGGAGTGGTGCACAACCTGGTGGCTCACTTTGCACATACTGTTAAGGAAAATGACTGATTTAAAAAAAAGAATAAAATACTGGGTTTTATAAGAAAAACACCCAAGGAATTTATTTTGGGGAAAAACTGATATACATCACCTTGTAAAATGATTTACATTGTTTGTCACAGTTATTCATGTTACATTCACAAGCTTCAGTGACATTTTCTGTGATGGGCAACAGTAGTATCATCATCTACATAATTGTCAAGTGAAGGAAAAAAAAAAGTCATGATCACAATTTCTTTCCTAAAAATATCTGAAATTGATGTGCATTAGTACACACTTTACTGACTCAATACCTTGTAGAGCTAAGCCCAGTGGAGCATTGACTTACTCGAGCTGATTTCATAGCAAACAGCTGGAAGATCAGAAAAAGTTACCTTGTGTTGTTCTGATGCCAATTTGACTTTTTCAGCTTATTTATTTCAATCATTGCTGAGGCACAGCGATTTTATTTTATTATTATTTTTTTGTTTGTTTTAAAGTTACAAGATCAAAACAAAATTCTGAAGTATTATCAAACATGGCACAGAGGTTTTGATAGGCATTAGTTCCCCATGAGCCAGCCTGATGAAAGAGTTTCTTTTCTTTGGCCATTCTAAGTTAGAAAAAAATATTTTTTTTTTTTTTGGTGCAATAGCAACACCTTACAGTGGGGGAAAGATAAACTTATGCCAAATAAGCTCTAGTACCAGTTTAGCACCAAAGCCAACTTTTTGAAAAAGAACATCTGAGTCTTAGCACAGATTCTTTACAGGTTTGGACTTTGACTTGGCCATTCTATCAACTTGCTTTCGTTAAAACAATTCGATTTTAGTTCTTGCTGCATATTGTTCTTCTGGAAGCAGCTTTGAATATGTTTTCATCCAGGAGACCTTCAATAGCCTTTTCCACTCTGACGCGTCTCTTTGCCATTACTGGAGAAAAAGCATCCACACGGGATGATGCTGCCTCCACAATGCTTCAGAGTTGTGATGGTTTTCTCAAAGTGTTGTGAATTATCAGTTTTTAGCAAAGCATAAACATACATTGCATGTAAGATTCACAGTGATTATTATTTACATAATAGATTACTTTTGAATGGCTATGAATGTGTAAAAGTGTTTGAAAGTGCCCTACCTGTCTACTTCTAAATTATGCACTTGAGTTGGTTTATCAAAAAGTCCCGATAAAACTCACAAGTTTGTTCCTTTAGCACACTGTAACGTAGTATAAATATTTGCATCAACATTTTTTTTTATGATTTCATGTATTGAGTAAAAATAGGGTACATTTTTTATAATGAGCCTAATTTAAAAGGGTTCATATTTGATCAAAACACTCCGTATTTCTTAGCCTTGCTCTTATCTGACACTTTAAAAACATTATGCAGTATTTCATTCCTCTCCAGTTGGCTGACAAAAATATTAGTACATTTTTACATTTTTGCTCCCATGAACTTCTGCTGTAAGTAAATCTGTACTAAAGCATGTATGTATTGTGTAGGACCAGATTAAGTTTTAAGTTGCCAGATCTGCTGCTTTTTTCTGTCCATATAAACAGCACTGCTTAAGTTTTTTTTTTTTTTTTCAGAGAATGGAAACTGTCCATGTTCCTTTAACACAACAACAACTGTACCATTGTCAAGCCTGTGATGTCAGTGACACCACTGGTGTCAACAACTGTTGACAGCATCTGACGTTGCCATGGCAGTTGTGTCAAACTATGTTTATTTATACTTTAATGGTTGTTTACTTGCAAGTCGCTGGGGGCTGAATTATTTAGCAAATCACCTCAGCCATGTGTATTTATCTGTGTCTAAAAAAACAAAATTAAAAAGTCCCTGGTGTGAAATTCACTAGCATCTTTGACACCTTGACATAAATACCCAGGTGGGTTTTCCCAGGGCACCCGGTGGCTCTCATCTCTCGGAGCCCTATTGTTGCTGTCAGGCTTGGGACTTTCTATTCAGAGACTTTTCTCCTGAGGCAACAGTCTCTTTGGGCAAAAAAACAGACCACAACAATCAACACGACAGAGTGCAGTGGTTCTCTGAACAGTGGTGGGAAAGCCACAAGCACTCACCTGCGTGACAAAGGGGAACGTAATGTTGTTTGTTCAGAAAAAAATGTTTTTTTTAAGGTTTTTCAGTCAAACCCGAAAAGTCGGCACTGCACTGGCTAGTAGCAAAACACTATGATAAACCCAAATGACTGCCAAAGGTTCCCCAGTATGAACGATTATATGACAGTGTGACCATGACCATCCTTAACAACATTTCTGCAACACCCAGGCATGGGAAAATCCTGGAGTAATATTTTTCTCTGCTAGAGGAGTGCAACTGATCTTTTTGTATCTTCCAGTGGGAGTTTTTCTTCTTTTCATTCAGCCACAGAAAAAAAACTTCACATACTTTATATATAAATGATGGCAATCTTTTCATGCAACAAAAACGCCAACTCAGATTGCTAATCCCCTATGTTTAGATGGATTATATTGTAGGATATCTATTTCCTTGTGTAGTCGAGGTCCTCTCACCTCACAACACTGCACCTCTAAGTCATGATGTTAACACATGATCAGTCAAGGATGCTTCCATTTACCCCTATGCTCCCTATCAGTAGGAAAGCTTGTTTATTTCAACTTTTTTTTTCCTCTGCTCTCTCTCCTCTAATCCCCAAACACAGACTCGCATCCATCCTTTAACTTTTTTATTTTCTAGTTCCTCTCAACGCTTGACAGAGTAGAGATTCTTAATCCCCCCTCTATTACTGATTTAGGCCAGTAGTTGATTGAAAACTGGAAAAAGTGCTGCAGCAGTCTCCAACGCTATCCGGGGGCTTTTCACACTACTTAGAAAGCACCATACATGGTGCCGAGGAGGGTTCAGGGATGCCTGGAGACCCTGCATTTCAGGCATGAATGCCTGCAGAGGGTAAACAAATTCTACAGACCAGGACAACTGTCAGACATTCTCTTTGAATGAAATCTGAAGAGAACCACGGGGGGATTCCAATTAAAACTCATGCACACAATCTGTCTCTCGCAATGAAAAAACAAAGTACTTTTGTCATTTTCCATCACGACAGAGATGCAAAGGAAGAAAAAAAAAAAGAAAAGGAGGGCTTGAAAAGCAAGGCTAAACTACCACAGAGACATTAACACGCAGACGCACATTCGCACTCACACAAAGCCTAATCTCCCTCACATCTTATTAACGGTTCTCTCTGAAGATGTATACACGCTGCCGAGAGACTTGCTTCCAATTTGGCAAAGCCAAGAGCATCTTAATGGGCTTTGAAGAAGAAGAAAAACGCCTGTCGGAAATTTTATATGGATATTTGCAGGGCAAAGGTTTTACCAGTGGTATTGAGACTTACTAAAGCTCCAATGTCATTCTATTATTTAGTGATTGCATCTGGAATAGTTGCTAAATTTGTTTTGCAAAGTTGCCCTACATTTTATGTAAAGTAGTACGTCACTGGAAAATAGAGAATGATGATTACATCCTCTTAATATGGAACACCAAAACGTGACGGGGCAGAATTAACTGTTACCATTTGCTTTAGTTATTTATATATTTTGAAATAAGGCTCTGTAAAAACTTTATGTGCTATGATGATAAGTGTTGTAGAATTATTTGTTTTAAAGACAAACTATTGAGAACTTCATATCTTGACAATTTCAAATGTTTTTTTTTTCTTGTGATCAATTATTTCTATTTTGTTGTTTTACATCCACAAAATTATGTACAATACAGCCAAATCAGAATTAGTGCAATAAGACACAGAAACAGAAAAAAAATTTCATAACCCCAGCAACCCTCAACACCACGGCAACCCCGTTACCCATCCCTCCAGATCGCAAAGTAATAGCATTTAGGGAAGTGGACTGATGAAAAGTTGAAATTATCCCTTACAGTCAAAAATTAAGAGGATTTTATAGAGTTGTGTTGCATTTCAAAAGGTTTTTGACGTCAGTACTGAGGACAACCTACAAAACCAGCAAATGCTGATCATTGAGAAAAAGTTGAAGCATCACATGAGAAAAAAATAAAATAAAAAAATCGGCTGTATCGTCTAGCAACCAATAACTGCTCTGATAAAAGAAATCAAATAAGGCTGCACTGAAATGAACCCCAAAGGTATTTGTTATTCTTGAGGAGGGAAATATAAAACTCAGGCAACACACATTAGAAGCTGCTGCATATCAAGCCTTTTTATTTGAAGGCTGTGGAAAAGAGCAGAGTCCACCCATGAGGCTCCCAGCCGCTCTGTGTGTAAGTAGATGTTGATATTAACAGCAAAGCCTCGGAGAAGGAGCGTCGTGGCAGGAGCTTGACTGAGGCATTCAGAAGCAGCTGTGTTTCTGAACAAAGAGCTGACAATCACGCTGTATTGTGTGCGTGACACTGAAACTAATGTTCCACACAGAAGCACGAGGGTGGCGGGGGGGGTGATCCATGCAGGCGAGCCACTCTGTGACACGCCATCCTGCTGGGGGAACATCAGCAACATGGAAAGTCGCAAACCTGGTGGAATTTAATGAAGTTGTCCAGTAGGGAGTTTTAAAAATGTTTTTGTTTTTTGTTTTTTTCTATTTTTAATCTTCCCACATACAACGCTGTATTTCAGCAGAGCTGCTTTATGTCTAGTTCTTTGGAGTCATCATTCAGATTTCTTTCAGAGAGCTTCGGCAGTCTGAAAACCTAAAACTAAAGTTACTGGGATGTCACTATCTGTAGTCAGTAAAAAAAAAAAAAGCTAAAGTACGCATTAGGATTTCAGCTGAAAGAGACACCACCATAAGTTACCTGAGGGTGTTAGAAAATGAAGAAGCAAAGTCGAAAACAGGGAAGATAATTACTTAGTTCCCTATGTGAATAAAACTGGATCTATTGTCAGTTTTCCTTTTTTTTTTCCCCAATACAAACCTCATTCATAAGCCTCAAAATAGTAATAGGGAGTTTGAGAGTCAGCTTCATTGCAGCAGACGCAGCGTGCCTGCAGCCACAGTCTGTATAGATACTCTGAAAAGTTTTCTACTATAATTTGTTCGATTCTAGGTCATTAAAAATACATTACTGTTATAAAACTAAAAAGATTATTTGGATTCAGTTTATTTTTGGTTTTCTCTCCACGGCCATTTAATAATTCTAAACAAAATTTGGAAAAAAGTTCTAGATGTGCACAAAAGTTTGTTCAAACTATTCACCCGTAATGTTTGCAGTCGTTTTCCCTCAAAGGATTTTGCACATTTGCGCACGGAATAAATCTGACTGAACCAGCTTTGTTGTTTGTTTGTAGACGGTGAATCTGAAATTTAAAGTTGTGTCCTAATATTTTAATTTTAGTGTATTAGATTAAAGAAGAAGAAATTACAATAACCAAAAACTCAAAAAAGTCAAGCAGACATAAACAGGAGTCGTCTCCACTTTTAACCATGGGAGAAGCGGTTACTCCGCCATTCAGGCACCTCTGACCACCGCTGCACCGTCAATAAAGTGGCTGACCTCTGCCAGACTCTTCTCCATCACTAACCAACAGACGGTAAGTTACTGAACTCTGCAGCGGGCTGACTGATGTGAAATTGCTGCTCTGATCCTTTGTTAGAGCTGGTTAACTCACTCCATGGGTCTTACCTTGTAACATTTTTTTGACAGTAGCTGTGAGAGTGACGCACTTCTTTTAAGAATTGTCTTAGTCCAAATAGAAAAGTTAAATTACTAGAGAAATACTTCCAGTTAGCAATGGATTAAAGACTTCCACTCACTTTGATATTTTAAAACAAATCCAAGGCTATTTGTATTTCTTGCTCAACAAAGAAGCTGGGCTGGTGAAATTAAAACCATATGCAAAGAGAAGCCAAAGACCCATGTGTTTCGTATCTTTAGAAACAGCAGAGGCATGGCTGCAAATAATGTAGTGAAGACTGCTGCATCCGTGTCTTAGTCTACCTAATGTGAAATAATGGAAATCTTCTTGGTTAGGTCCAATCATAACCTGTATTTATGTAAAGATTGTTTGAAAGCAGCAATGTAAATGGACAAAGTCCATCTCCAACACAGAAAACACAAGAAAGAATTTGGTTGCAGCCTCTTCATGCATCTTGAGCTTCAAAGTAGTCAACAGACCCAAGTACTGAAATTTCAAGCAGATGGGGAATGTCAGGCAAGATAAAATAATACTCAAAGGTTTGCATAATCAGATATCGAAACGACCAAGCGCGTCACAATTGCGTACAAGAAATAAGAAGTGTCTGGCGTCTTCTGAAATTCTTCCTGAGATAAATGTCCAGGTTCTGTGTGGGAACCGCTCACAGAACATTATGAGGTCAAATCCTGGAACCGCCCGATGAATTTCACTCCTTTAAGGGCTGTCAAACTAAACAATACCATCTGCGCAAAGTCCAAGTTTTGTATCAGAACGCATCAAGGAAATCAAAGATGACTGAATTAATTCTTCAAATACATCCCAGATATTCGCCAAGGGATAAAATGCTTGGCATCAGCATTACAGTTGTGTAAAATAGCATGCAAAGTAATGCTTTTTACGTTCCCGACATCTGTGGAAATCTGGCAGCAATCACTTTGCAATGGGGAGTTGAGCGAAAGCCATTATTTAATTATTTATGGAGACTTTTAAGATGTCAAACACAAATGATGAAAAAAAGATTTCAAGAAAGTAAAGCCAAAGAGAAAATAGTTGTTTCCCCCCTACATTATCCAAAAGTCTACACATTAAATAACCTCATCACATTGATGATTGTATTTCGGTGTTGTGGTGCTGATAAGGTACTCGCTCCTGGAGTAGAAATACAAATTCTAATGAAGTGCTGGAGCAAGAATAGCATGAACCCAAACATTTAATATTTTTCTGTTGTTTATGAACAGCACATTTATTTTGACTCCTGAGACATGGAAGTATTAATAATCCTCATAATTAACACAGCCAGAGTGTGCAAAGAAACCAGATTCTCGTCATAGTTCAGCCACTCCGAGAAAGAATAAGAAAAACTCCATGATTATTACTGTCTGGCGCTGCCAATTACCAGCACTGTATCTCTATTTTCCCTGTGAGCGGCAATGGAAGGATTAGATTCAGGTCCCTCTACTTCCCTTCAATTTCCTCTCACGGACCGTGAGTGTGTTTACTGGACAATGTATTTTCTTGCTTTGACCATAAATGTGATTATAACCATGGAGGAGATAATAAAATCCACATCTCTGCCACACCACAGAGCATGAATTAAAAGCTGAGCTGAAGAGCCTTTAGGAATATCAAAAGGAAAAAAAGAACTCAACAGAAGAAAAACAAAAAGTCATTCATGTTGAGGGCATACAGCCCCCTACTGGTAAATATTATAAACTCTTAAGCCAAATCCAACACTAGAAGCTCTATGGTGTTCTGTTGAATGTGAGCAACAGGTATGCTGCCACTTCCCGAAAAAGAAAGTTAGTCTTTTACTGTTTTCACCGGAGCAACCCAATAAAAAAAATAAATAAAAAAGGAGTACAATCTGGGTAAATGCAATAGCTGAGTATTGCTGTTAGGTAAACTGAAAGAATGCTTTATGGAAATGAGAACTAGTTATTGACAAAATGCTGTAAAAGTTTAAAATGTCTGCAGGGTTCTCTGTCTTTTGATTACTGTTTGGTATGGTAGGTTTCTTACACAAAAGTAAAACAAATCTCTCAGTTGCTTCGGCTGATTTGTCTGCGTAATTAATTTTTCAGTGGGGAAGAAACAATCCTAAATCTTCTGATCACCTCGGGTCTTTTCTAGATGCTAAATCCATTTTTTAAACGCCAGCCTGGCAGAAAATCAATGGAATTCAGGCTGCCGTGATTTATCACTGACTGGTCAGAAAACTGAGCGGATAATGATTTTTTTTTTTTTTTTTTTTTTTAAACAGCAAGGAAATCCTCGACTGTACGGCACCGCTATAGCTCATCCATAAGACGAGAATTGATTTGTAACACCTCGCAGCGTCATTCGCTTCAGTCAAACGCAAACGGGACACCCCGACAATAAACTCCTACTCGTCTGTTTGACTGAAAGAGGGATAGCAGTTTAAATACGCGGCATGTGTGAGGAAGACGCACGGCTCTTCGTCAAATTGTTGAATCTGGGAGGGGGGGATTGACATGGCACGTGGTTGTTGTGGGCCAAACGCACGGATGATGTGTCAGTGTCGCCTACCTGATATTTCCTGATGAGGTGCATGGAGGAGGCTGAATCCTTTAGCGCTATAAGCTTGTCTAACCTCGCTACAGCTCCGCGCTTTGCTTTCTCCAGCAGATGACAGGGACAGCACCGACAGAGTACATAAGGCGACCTGCAGTCTCCACATCGCACACATCAGTGAAATCCTTGGGAAAAATATATATATATAAAAAAAATTATCCAAAAAAAAAGAAAAAAAAAACGAGCTCCGTTGAAATAAAAGAAATCCAAAGGCTTTATTGGAAGATTTTTTTTTTTTTTTTTTTTTTTTGAAAACGAGCACGATGATCAGATGCTGAATTGAAAATCAGATAACTCCTCACTTTATGTACTGATGCGTCCGCCTCATCTCCCCTTGGTAAAGAGAAAAGAAGTCCAGACTACTCCGTGAAGGCGAGAGGATCCCGGTGAAGATGCAACCTGCTGGTGCTCGGTTTGCCAACAACTTCTCTCTTGCACAGCTGTCCTGTCTTTATGACAGCGAGAGGGAGGCAAAATGCATCGGAGACGCGCGCTGCACAGCGAGCAGAGCGCACAAGGGCAGGGCAAAACGCGGAGTGGAGTGGCTCGACTTGTGCAGCTCCCATCCAGGGGTGATCACAGTGCTCTCGCTTTATGCATCCCTGGCCATGCACACTGCTGCACCTTAGAGGTGAAACACATGTCGGGGTGGCTGCGGGGCGGGGTGGAAGGGCACGCTGAACAGACACGCAAGTTGTTCCGTTTCGATGTTACCAAGTCCAGTGGCTCGCACAACCCCTGCTCACTGCTCCGTGTCTTCTAATGAAACTTAGTGCTGGGTGATTTAATTTAATTAAATTCACACACCTACACACACGCGCTTGCACGCACGCACACACGCATACGTGCAGTTTGCTTATTTTCTGGGGATTTTAACCCTTTACCATCTCGCCATTGACGCAGGCAAAAATTAGCTCGCTTTTTCTGTTATTAAAAGAAATTAAAGTGAAAGTTGTTCTGGGGGGTTTGGTGGAGGAGAAATATGGCTCTTCATCCTGGGCGACATGGTTTGGGACACCGTTCGTGCTTGTAATAAATAAATAAATAAATAAATAAATTTTATTTGAACCTCAAATGTCATTTATCTTGCTTGCCTGCATTTCCTGGCAGGGTATGCAATGGTGTCTCACACTCTTCAGTCATGTAAGCAATATAGTAGATGCATGTGAGTGTCTGTCTCCAGGTCTGTAAAGGTCATCTTCAATTTTTTTTTTTAAGACTATGTGCCACATTTGCTCATCTTTAGTAAAAATCCTAAACAGATTTGTAAAACATGGGTTGTTCTATGCTGAACAGATTATTTTAAAAATAACCAGCAATTAACAAAAACCATTATTCTATTTGTAAAAACACAAAACAGAGCATTATTAATGTTTATTTGCCAATAAGAAAACTTTATATATATATATATATATATAATTAAAATGTACTGCTTTCAGCACAGTGTTGGCTACGTGGATGGACCTTGACTGTAGAAGAAAAAGCAAGTTAATTGATTTAATATCATTCATAAACGATGCAATCCAAAGTCCTTAAGAGGAAATTAAAAATAAAAGGCAAAAATAAATATCTAAAATATTTTTGGTTTCACTTACAGTGAATGCTCAAAAGCATTGTATAATAAGAAACAAATCACTTATTCACAAATAGACAGCAAGTGCAGTAATGTGATATGATCCGTTTTCTTGCTCTTGGTTGAGACTCTGGTAGCAGCATTTTAGATGCCAGATCATGTTTTTACAGAGGGATATAAAGACTTTAGCAAGTTGCTGAAAATAAAAATATGGCCCCCTTTTTTTGTGTATGATTTTTTTCAATGGAAAACCTGTGACAAAATTTTTTATATGATAGTAAGTGTATTTATCGACAGACATTATGTGATTGTTAGAATTTAGATCCGAGTCCAAAACAATACCATTTTTTTTTTTTTTTTTTTTTTTGTGTTTTGTTTTGTTTTTCCACACACTCTGCGATCTTTACCTCCCTTAACACTGATCTCAAACATTCAAAATTTGGGAAAACTATTGACCAAATCAAGGCCAACTTTCACTTTAGTTTGCTGAGTTTTTACAGTATCTCAGTAGCACATCAACATGCACTAAGCATGCACAGGGCATTGTAAAAGTATACATAATGCTCAACTTTTCTTATTTTATTAGCATATGCTATGTGTGTTTTATTTGGATTTTATTTAACAAAACACAAATTATTATACAATTTTGAAGTAAAAGGAAAATAACTGTGGTTGATAAATAGAACAATTTGACATGTCATATGACATATCTGACAACCCGTGACAAAATCCACTGCAAAAGGCTGTGCACAGGAAAAGGAAGTTGTCATGATGCTTTTGCACATTTTATTTACAAGAAAATTGATGCGATAGAAAAATCCCTAATGTCCAGATTTTCAAAACAGAGATAAAACTATTTTATATAGCAAAAAAAGTTCTACAGTGTGAAGAGTGTCGTTATAAATTCACAAACTAAGAAGTCTCATATCTATCAGACTTAGCTGGTGTAAAATGTGATATTACCTCTTAAGGAATCACAGTACTATAATTCCCTCAATATCTTGTGTCTATTAATTTCCTCTGCGAAATGCAGCTCTACTTGCCAGATTTTCCCTTCACAGCTCACCAACATGAATAACAGCTCATTGCATTTCTACATGGCATTTTAAAGTTGTCCAAGCCAGCACTATGACTTCCAAAGCCATAAAAACACACTGCAGGGTTGTTTATACAGAATAAGGAATGCAGTCTAGATACTGGATGCTGTATGGCATAAAAGAAAATTGTAATTTTCAAAACTGGTGTTTTATTCTGCCTGAAAATTGTTTCAATGTGACATGACATGCTGTATGACTACGTTGTGAATGCAGTCATACCCCTTAAATTTTAACACCTTACAATGACAAACTTCAATGAACTTTACAAGCATTTGATGTGATAGTTTAGCTCATGTGGGCTATCACCTGGGATGTGGCTAGTGAAATCAAACTCATACTCAACTCTTTTCATATTCACTCAGGTTAAGTTTGTGTGAAATGAAAATGTGTCTTATGATCTGAAACATTTATGTGTCAAAAAAAAAAAGAAAACCATTTCTCTCAGTACAGTATGTTTGAGATTGTTCTCTTTTGCATCTTCTAACAGGATTTCGGTTGCCTTGCATTTAGTCTCATGCACCTGGCCAGCTTTCAGCTTAGCCTGGGGCGATGGTAGTAGGAGTTCATCCCATAACTGGTTGGTTGCTGGTTCGAATTCCCGCTCCGCCTGCCTCTGTTTTTGTGCCCAAGGGAAAGATATGTCACCCGTTTTGCCTCCTGATGGTGGGCAGAGGGCCTAGTGACACTGGTGCGTGGCAGTCCTTTTCTTTATCAGACTGTCTGGGCAACCTTAGAGACAGCTAAGAGTAGAGGGCAGCTGTGGCTGTAATCCAGTAGCTTACCACATTGTATCATTGAAATGTAGTGTGAAATGCTTTGGGGCCTCTGGATTTGATAAACACTATAAAAGTAAAGGCCGTTAGCCATTTACATTTATGACAATAAAAGCATCGTCAAAGCAAGATGTTGCCACCTTAGTGTTTCAAAATGCAGGTTTTGTATTCAGACTGAATTGCACTATTTGATTTCTACTATATTGCCTTTTGTATGCAGGTCACTGTCTACGATATTTTGGTCTCATCTCACAGCAGCATTTTCTTTCACCTTTTTGGTGTGTCCCCTACATAGCTTGTGCCAAACTGAACTTTATATGGCCTTCTTTCAACAGTGACTTTCTTCTTCCATTCTTCCATGAAGATCAGAATTGTGGGGTGGACAGCTACATGTTGTACTTGTGATAATCTTTCCCATCAAGTCTGTACATCCCTCCAGGGTTACTACAGGCCTCCTGGCTACTTCTTCGATTAAATCTCTCCTTGCCCAGCCTGTCTCTTTAAGTCTAAGTTTAAGACCATGTCTTTTGAGCTGTGCCCTGCTCTTTCCCTTTTCAGGTTAATACTAACAGTGGTCGTTCCAGTCTTATAAAATTATAATTGTTACTTAATATATACTTGTAATTGTTACTTGTTACTTATTAGGACATTTTTTAATGAAATTGTCTCTGTAATGGTATTAGAGTGAAAGTGGCTCAATACATATGCATGCTGTACTTTTTGAATTTATATCTATAAAATAATAATAGAACACACATGACTTTTTTTTTCTTCAGACATCCACTGTTTGTGTTAGACTTTCTCATAAAGTCTCCAGGAAGATACATTGAAGTTGTGGTTGCAATGTGTCAAAATTGTGAGAAATTAAACTGGAACAAATTGTTCTAAAAGGAACTGTTTGTATTTGATTCCATATAATTCAACACCAGAATTGCATGTATGTCACAAACAATTATTGAATTAAAAATTAAATGAGTATTATTCTGACCCATGCTGCCAAGACACATGTGGTCAGTGAAGGTAAATTAGGTCAAACCACCTTCATCAAAGTTGCATCCAAAAAACAATGCTGCCTTGAAAACTAGAGCAGTTTAGAAAACACACAAAAATGAGATTGTACCAACGGCCTGTCCACACACCACCAATCTCTCATGGATTGGACCTAAAAATGCCTAAATCACCAGGATTATTCATATGGTGGGATAAGCATTAGACATTTGCAAAACTAAATAGAGAGTTCTACAGTGTGGTCTGGGAGTTCATTTACATGTTTAAATGACGTGTTTCTGCACTACTTGTGTTGTTGGAATTCAAGTACAAAACTGTGGAAAATTTAAGCAATATGTTAAATTATTAAATATTGATGACCAAACAAAATAAATAGTTGGTTTCTTGGGCTAGTCTGTAGGAAGGACATACTACCTTATACCCCTTAGGACACAAATCATAGATCGGCCACCTGGATTTGTTTTACCTTGATTCTGCAGTAAAGCCCATGGGGAAGCACTGTCCTTTGTGCTGAAAAGACAGAAGCCGTTGTTTATCGTCACAAAAGTTATTAGGGTAGAGATCAGTGATCAACATATAACTACTAAGGCAACCGTAAACATACACCCCGAAATACAATGCAATGGCTTAGATCATTGCATAATCAAGTGTCCGTTTGGTCCAGTCAAAGTCTAGACCAATTGATAATGTTGGGTAAGGTAAGACTTAAATTATTGTTCACACACGCACACATGCACACACACACACACACACACACACACACACCCCCACACACGCACACACACACACGAGATTCAATCTGATAAGGTTGAGCTTTTTTTTTTTTTACAATAAATAATGCAAAGGCCTTTTTGTCTCTAGACGTGCAAAGCTGATAGAAACAAACCACAGAAGACTTGTGGCTGTAATTGGAGTGAAGTGTGGTTTGAAAGACACATTGACTGCTGTTGAATACAAATGTAATTATTTTTTTTTTTTTGGAATTTAGTTGATATATTTTAAAATCCATAGATAACTACCCTTCTATAAACATGACAAGCCGTTACATCACAAGATGTCTATCTCAGTAGAGAAACTTAAAAATGCGTGCCCATCAGGAAGAAAAGATTCTGCATAAAACTTATATTTGTAGCATTAGTGATCAGCACTCGATGTGTGGCTTAATGTTAAATACAAACTTAAATTGTTTCACACAATTCTTTTTATTGCAGATCATCCTTTCATAAGATTAAAAGATAATTATGCGTTTGCCTGCTGTGCATTGTGAAGTCTGACAATCACTCAAAACAGTGTTTAGCATTCATTATGAAAAGTCTCAGAAAAGTATTTTGTATGGTTTATTTTCTCCTTGGAGTCATTTAATTTAGCCAATTATGTTCTAAATAAAGACATAATTTTGTTTTGATTTGTTTTTGTTTTACTCTTTGAGCAAAGAAAATTTATTTTAATCATAAAAAGACACTTGAAAATAATTTTAATAAACATATGAATATATTTGAATGAAATTATACTGAAAGTGCTGTGAGCAGCATCACATTGATTTGACATTCAATTCATTCTAAAGGTTATGTTTCTTAGCAAGGTTTTTTTTTTTTTGACAGATGGATTTATTTTTAATTAAGTTGAACTTGAAAGTTAATTAAATAATCAGAAAGCTCCAGTTCACTGTACTCTAACCTAACTGAACGAATTAGGAAACCTGCATGTTGTTTTATCAATGTTTTGCAGTTCCTCCGACATTTACAAACTACAAAGAAATTCTAGAGAAAACTTATTGCCAAAAGCTTCTGCAACATGGCAATGTTCAAACATCCTTTCCAAGACACTTATTTCTAGCACTGAAAAGAGGATGAAATTATGACATTGTTAAATGTTCCTATTCTAACAGCAAACTCATCTAAAGTTGACAAAAGTGACAGCACAGTTTTTATGACACTTGTCATAACATTTTTTTTGCATATTTTCTTTTGAAGACAGGATTGCAGGCGAACTAATCCAACTGTCTATTCTTCCACTGATGTGCCTTTTGAATAAGTGCACAAAAAGACATTCCTATAGGGAAGATACCTTATTGAAAGCTCCATAATTAAGAGCATGCCAACCCATGCCATCAGAGTTGTTAGTAGCGTTTTTTTTTTCCTGGTAGTAGTCCAAACTGTCTTATTCGTCTTTGTACCAAGACTCACAGCTCCATTACTCCCAAAGAAATGTCCGAAATTCTAATTTGATTAATTAAAAGTTAAGTCTCTAGTGCTTGATGATCCCAGAGGCTTTCAACCCCAGCGAGTTCAACACGGCCTCTGGATAACTTAAAATAGACTAAGCCTTAAAAAACCTCTAACATTTGACTGGTGTCTAATTTCTTTCCCTTGGACATGATATTATGGTTGGTTTGGGATAAATACTCTAACATCTTTCAGTTTGTATAAGAGTAATATTGTTTTGGGGGATCAGTTGCTAAAAGTAAAAAAAAAAAAAAAAAATCTGTGATTTATTTTACGTGTTGCTCATTACACTTGAAGGAGTTCAGGGATTTTATTTTATTTTATTTTTTAAAAATGTTCCTTGACAGCCTGGAGAACCTTTGCTTATAATGGCAAGTTGAAGTCTTTGTCTTTGGCAGTCGTTTGGGTTTGGAAACTATAAAAACCACTTTCTGACTTCAGTTGTTTGAAGTAGCATGATTGTATATGTATATAATTTTTATTTAATCTAATTAAATAATACGGACCCAGTATTTGTCTGTCCAGTCTGGGGATTCAGTTCATTTTTTTCTCAATTTGTTTTCCCAGAACATTTCATAATTTTCTGATTTGCAATTACGAGACAAATTTTTGTTTCTTTGATATACTTGGTCAACTAACCAACGCTTTGAAATTCTGTGAAAATCACTACTCATTTAGCTGATAGTGTCAGTAAATTAGACAGAGCAGAAGCAAAATCTACAGAAAAAATGATAACATGCATTTTACTAATTACAGTATTGTCCTGTATTGTCTCAAACTCCTTACTTGAAATCTGCATCTCTCTGAAATCTAGTAGATCTATTTGATTGTGAAGTTTACTGATTGTATTTTGCCTTCTCAATTTTTGTGTGGAATCGCAGCTATTCAAGCTCCAAATATGGGCTTCTCTTGATTTATCTATTTATTCAGGATAAGGAATTGTTAGTGCGGCAAGAAAGTCAAGGAATAAACGTATTCCCCCCCATTCACCATTAGCTTCCCCTGCTTAGCATTGTATTAGCTCTATTAAACCCTTGCTAATGAGGCCTTGAGAGAATGGCCAGAAGGTGATCCTGTCGGTGGATCGATAGCTCCCCACGAGGAGTCAGAACAGGGTTCATCATGACTCACACTCAGAGAACAGCAGGGGAAAAGAGTGCCTTTATCATCCAGGCTTTATGCTTCCAAAAAGTGATAATTATTCGATCATTAATTTGTTTCAGTCAATTAATGATCTATGAGTTTTGTTTTCAGTTAGGATTTTATAACAAAACTACTCAAGCCTCAGTATAGACAGAGCAATCAATCAGAATCTATAGATAGAGGAACTACTCAAGAGCAAAGACTTCCTACTGATTGCATAGCATTGTGCTGTTCAGTTTAATGAGTGCATGATTAAATAAAGTTATTTTAAGTAGAAAAGAACAAAGAATAAATTATTTTCTTTCAACCTAAACTTTGCCTAAAGGAAAAAAGAATTAAAAGCAGCTAAAAAACAAGAGAAAAGATAAAAAGAAAATATTGTGTGTGTAACACGTGCATTAGAGGGTTGTGACTGTGCTTATAAATACCTCATATGTATGGGTTTAAATTTATAGTTTTAAATCAAAGCAAACTTCAGACAGAGCGGTGTGCAATGTCATGACTGAGACGTAATGTATACTGTAAGAAAATGAAGAATAAGGTCACTTTGTTAACATTAGTGCAGCAAGCAGGTGGATGAATAATTAATCAGATATTTATAATTCATGGATGTTTAAGATAAATATGCACAATTACCTGTTAAGAGGAGGCAAAGCTCTGTTTTTCAGATCTATGAGCGTTTTCGCTTACTTTCTTGTTCTTAGTCTTTATTTCACAAAGCAATCTGTGTTCCCCCCCCATTGTCTTACACAGTTCAAAATGGATGCCACCAGTCGAATGTATCATATCTCATAGAGATGACCGTCCGTTTATTGATCTATTGATCTATTTTGCTCATTTTCATCAAAGAATGTGTTTGTACCAGTAAACCAAACACAGCAACCAAACCAACAGTATCTAAAACACTGCAGTTTTAGATACGGCAATCTTGGAAATAGTATCTCCCACATGTCTGATTAAATATGCTTAAGAAATATCCACATGAAGGAAATATTAAAAATACTAAAATATAAGATATTAAGTTGTCTTAAACAGTTGAGCAGATAATATAGCAACAAAATCAAAGAAAAAGTTTTATTTATTTTTTTCCAAATTACAAAAACTAATCTCAATGATATAATTTAGCTCATCTGTGAGTGCAGGCCAGGTGACCTTTGGTGCTGATTATAGAACAAGACAATGTCACAGTCATGCAAAGACATAACCCAGAAATTCATCCATTCATTGTCAATATCTGCCTATTCTTGCAGGAAGGGCAAGAGGCAGGGCAAACTCCAGACAAGTTCAATAACACAGTTTTCTTTTCTTTTGGAACTTATTTATGCAAATGTCTAAAAAAGTGTCCAACAGCACAGACACTGTCTGTTTACTTTTCCAAAGTGGCATTTAAAATGTTTCAAAGAAGAAAAAAAAATTAACAAGAACTCTCTGTAAATAAAATCAAATGTGGCCTGAAGAGACTTCTCTGGTTAACACTTTCAAATTTAAGAACACAATCCACATGCCCTGCGTGATGTCTTAACTTTAAATCCCAGTATGCATGTCATTTCTGTACATCATAGAAAAGGTTATGTCAGAATAGCAT
>NW_006802161.1:0-35975 GCF_000485575.1 Poecilia formosa
GTGTGTGTGTGTGTGTTTGGTTTTAACATGTGTGTGTCCAGGTTCGGCGTCCGTGTCGGGCCTGAAGCCCTACGTGGAGTCGGTTTGGTCTCTGCTGCTCAAACACTGCGAGTGTCAGGAGGAGGGGACCAGGAACGTCGTGGCTGAATGTCTGGGCAAACTGACGCTGATCGACTCGGAAACCCTGCTGCCCCGCCTCAAGGGATACCTGCTGTCAGGTCAGCAGAACTACAATCACCCTATAACCAACACCAGTAGCGTTGGAGTCAGACGTTCATCTGGTTGTGTCTGTAGGCTCATCGTATGCCAGGAGCTCCGTGGTAACAGCGGTAAAGTTCACCATCTCTGATCAGCCGCAGCCGATCGACCCGCTGCTCAAGAACTGCATAGGTAATTCCTCTGTTTTTATCCTAAATATGTGGGATTTTTATTCCTTTTGAAAGCAAATTTTAACAGTGTCAACACTAACAACACTGCAATACATTTTCATTTTCTTATTTAATAAAGAATGTAATTGTTTTTCATATTTAATATATTTTTAATCTTTTAGCTTAAATGATTACATGTAAAATCTGCAGTATGTGCCAAAGTTTTTATCCGATTAATCAGAATAATAGATTACTAAAATAATCGTTAGTTGCAACCCTAAACTCAACATTTCTTTATGTTTACGCCATTTTTCTCATGAATTATTATTTAAGACTTGAACTTTAAAGAAAGAAAGTTCCATAGTGTTTCTAGTAAATACATTATTTTATGGGATTTGTTGCATCTTAACCATGGAAACTGGTCAAGCCGCCATCTTGAAACACTTTGGCACCGTTTTAATTTCAGTGGTCATCTGTTTTTACTTGAGAAGTTGAACTGAATATTTTCAGTAGGTTAAGAGTCTTATCCCTCATTGGTTGCTTTTTCTCCCAGGTGATTTCCTGAAGACGCTGGAAGACCCGGACCTGAACGTGCGCCGCGTTGCCTTGGTAACCTTTAACTCCGCTGCCCACAACAAACCCAGCCTGATCCGAGAACTGCTGGATTCAGTTTTACCGCATCTTTACAACGAGACCAAAGTGAGGAAGGAGCTGATCCGAGAGGTGAGGACAGCCGGTGCTGGGCGGAGACCTGCAGGTGGGTGAGGCCCAGGTGGCTGACCAACTGTTGGCTGTGCGCAGGTGGAGATGGGTCCCTTCAAACACACGGTGGACGACGGGCTGGACCTGAGGAAGGCTGCGTTCGAGTGCATGTACACTCTGCTGGACAGCTGCTTGGACCGGCTGGACATCTTCACCTTCCTGAACCACGTAGAGGACGGGCTGAAGGACCACTATGACATCAAGGTGGGTCTGTCGACCCGAAACCACACCTGTCTGGGTTCAGTTGTTACTCAGGCCAATCAGTACTTTGGTTTGGTTTTTGAAGGTTTAATTTTTTAAAAATATGGATTTTTTTCCCCGTGGGTTTCCATAGTTCACAGTGATGTCAGCACACCTAGGGCGGCCATCTTGTTTTACAGCTTCTATTTATTGAATTCAGGTCAACTCTATGATGGAATATTAGGACCAAGCTATGATTTTTTTTATGTTTAATTATAAAAATAAAGTCATAAAATTTACAAGAATAAACTCCTACAACAATAAAATCAAAATAATACGAGAATGCCACAATATTAACAGAATAATGTCAGGAGAATAAATTAGTAATTTTATGAGAACTCCAACACGAAAAATACAAAATAAAAATTTTGGGATGTTGAGCATCTTGTGAAGTTATACTTTGGTGTCAGTTTTAAAAAATAAGGAAATACTTCATCATTTACCAGAGTAATGGGTTTTCATCCTGTTTGTGTTTTTTCTTATTTGTGGTCGGTTCCAGTAAGTGATGGTTGAATTCTCGTTGGTTCTGATAGATGCTGACCTTCCTGATGCTGGCTAGACTGTCGTCACTTTGTCCCAGTGCTGTGCTGCAGAGACTGGACAGACTGGTGGAGCCGCTCAGAGCCACCTGCACTACAAAGGTACAGCTACTAACACACCTGGGTACTTCTCAGATTGAACTTCATCCATCCTGTCTGTAGTCGATACTACATTGATTCTTGGATTTGATTCAGTTGAGATGTTTTGGACCAGAGGTGTCTGGCAAATTTAAATTCATCAAATTAAAAATGCAAAAATTAGTTTACGCCGATTTTTGTTGTTGTTTGTTTGTTTTTACTTTCTCAACAACAAACAAATTTTTATGAAATCTGTATATAACTGCATACAGTTTCCAAATTTTGGGGGGTCATCAGTTGTTTTCTGTTTTGTTGGCCAAATTTTTACCACTTAAGGTCCAAATAATAATTTCAAGAGCCACAAATGGCCCCTGTGCCACACTTTGAACATCCCTGATTTGGACTGTATTCAACTTAAACATAAAATAATTAAACATATTTTCAACAGGAATGGACTACACTGTTTATGACTATTTGTTGAACTTTTACATTGGAGAATTTTAGCTAACTATACATTGATAAATTATTAATTTCCACGTCAATTTAAATGTCTGCGACATAAACAGAAAGTGAATTGGGCTGTGTTGGATGAGATGAGCTGCTGCCTACCAGCAGAATAAAAATGGCGTCCCTCTGCAGGTAAAGGCAAACTCGGTGAAACAGGAGTTTGAGAAGCAGGACGAGCTGAAGCGGTCGGCGATGCGAGCGGTCGTCGCGCTGCTGACGATCCCAGAGGCCGAGAAGTCGCCACTGATGTCAGAGTTCCAGTCCCAGATCTCGTCCAATCAGGAGCTAGCGGCCATCTTTGACTCCATCCAGAGAGACTCCAGCTCCGCCAACATGGAGTCCATGGACACCAGCTAAACACACGAACAGAACAAATTAACACGATGCACCATCCCGCTGCTGGAGCGCTAACCCCGCAGCATGTTTCCATACCAACATAACACACACACACACACACAAAGTTGTAGTGATACACCCTCTCCTAGCGATCGATTGTTTCCATGATGCATTGCACTGATTTTTGCGTTTGGAAAAAAGGACGGAGACTGACGGACGGCTCACACGGACAAAAAACAAAGATTGAAAAAATGAAACCTAGAAAAAAAAAAGAAATTTGGAAGCTCCTCCCATGAGTTGAAATGATTGGCTGATCTCCCTGTGCATCGTTTTTTCTTTTCTTTTCTCTCTTTTCTACATAATTCCAGAAAGTTCTGCAGGTACTGTAACCTGATTGGCCGCTGCTGAGTGACTGACAGTTGGCGAGTTATTTGAATGGACCAATAGGAGGAAAATATACGAGAAACGGCCTTTTCTGCCTCAGGCTGTGGTGACCAATGGGAGAAAGGCCCGCCCTAATCCTTGCAAATGATATAGGCAACCAATAGGAGGGGGAGACAGAAATGATGGGCGGGGCTTCACTGTTTGTGGACCAATCAGCTTCTCCGTTGTTCTTCTGATTAAGTAGACGTGCCCTTGACTTCTTCAATCCAAGGAGGGAAGGAAGCAAGAAAGAGGAGAGATTACTGGACCAGGTTACTTCTGACCAGACCCGACTGGACCATGCTGGCTGTTGCCATGGTTACATAGAGTAAAACAAAGTATCGATTTTCTGTTGGCTGTTCTGGGAGTTCAGCTGCCTTGGACCGGTTCCGGCCAGTTCGATCTGGTAAGCTGTGGTTGGACTTTGGTTCTACTGTGTCTCGCTTATTTTAGTCTGGCCTAGACCGGTTTAATCCGGTTTGGTCTGGTCAGGACAATCCACTGTTGTTTATCACCCGAGAAAAATAAAAAAAAGGTCCATTTCTGCCTGCCTACGTACTCCGACTGTTTTATTTGTGTTTGAATCAGATTACGTAAACAAACACGCATTAATGAGCCACTTATGTAGCAATAAAACACTGGTGGCTGCATTACATGTAGGGAAAAAGGAGCCTAAGAAATCTTATTTGGCTTTTTTATTTTTTAGCAATCTGTTACTTTATCAAATAAAAAGCATTCCAAATATTAATTTCTAAACACCTCGGAAAGAATATCTGATTAAAATAGCAGCGAGACGTCGGTGTTTGAAGATAAACATTTATTTTAGCTCCATAGAGGGCAAAAAGCAAAGTGAGTTTATAAATAAAAATATTCATGTCAGTACTGTTAGCAGGTCAAAATTATTAGAGCTTACAAGTGAAAAATTAAAATATTTACAGTTTTTTTTTCATGTTTCATTCCTGAAATATTTTTTTAAATGCAGCTTGGGAAGCTAAATATGTAACCGCAATGCTACATGACATGCTAATAGCTGATATGCTAAGAAGCTAATTTATTTTCCTCAACGCTGATTGGCTGAACCCCAAAGAATGTTTATATAAATAAATGCCTTAAGTTCAGTAGTAAAAAATTGCTTATATCCACAAAAGTAACTTTTTTTTTAATGAATCATTTGATTATTACAGGAAGTTAATTCAAAAAACTTGTAGCTTGTAACCTATCAACCAAAAAGCAATTTTTGTGGAAATATTGCATGTGTATTTCATGAAAATGCATTTTTATGACTTTACATTTCAAAACATTGATCATAAATTAGATATAAAGTGTATTCTAGATAATTATTAAACTTAAAATGCACATTTTGAGTTGTGTACAACATTAACAGCACTGTGATCTAGTTCTGCTTTAGGGAGGAACTAATGTCTTCACACAGGATTCATTTCTGACCTGAGGTGAACATCGAGGGAGAAGATATTGGGAAATGTTTTCATGTTGAAACTGGAAGTCATCCTGCTTCACTGAGGTGAGGAAATCCCAGCGTGTGTCAGCATGAGCTGCTAAATTAGGTCATTTCCTTCGTTTTTGTTTTGTTTTTGTAAAGTTTCCACTGAACTGCTAGTCACAAACAGGATTCAGGCAAATCTGAAAATGATCCTGGAAACTTAATACAAAGTTGAGAAATTAACAATTCGGTCACACATTTGTTAAGTAAGGGTGTTCAATGTGGGGTCAGGGGGCCGATTGAGGGCACCAGAATTAATCAGCACAAAACTACAACTTTTAAATAAAAAAATACTCCTTTCTGCAGATCAATACCAAGCAAATCAAACTAGACTGAAATATGTTATTGTCCTCCACAAAGCAATGAACCTACTGTAACAGTGAGCCGAGGTTAGTGCCCTGAGGAACTCCGGAACATCAAAATTTGATGGCTGTTTTTTCAGAAGAAAGCAATATTTTGTTGTGTTAAAGGTAAAATAGTAGCATCCAAAACACACAAAGTAAACTTTTCCAAGCTTTTTGGTTTTCTTCTACTCTCCACATCTGTCCACTGACTTGTACTCTAAGGTAAACCTGATGACTCATCAAGATCTTGATATAAATTTGTTATAAAAGTATTACTGATTGCACTTTAAAAATTAGGTAACTTTATGTTATTAAAGGTAAAGTTAAAACAGTAATGATTTCCTGGTTAATGTCAAGTTGTCATAACAAAGACTTTTTGAATAATGTCAACTTTGTATTAAAAGTGTCATAATTTACTAAATGACACTTTATGACAAGTCATAAATATTCATGAAGGCTCATTCATGTTCATGACAGGTGTTATGTCAGTCTTATTCAACCCCCTTCAAATAAAGTGTTACCACAAAATCTGATAATTTATTTAGTTAAAATAGATTATGCTGAGTTTATTGTTGAGTAGATAAAAAATAACCTTTTTGGTGATTTTAATTTGTATTCTTTAATCTGGACACATGGCGTTCTTTCTGCTCCGTTTCCGCAGCAGCAGAGGGAGCCAAAGTTCACTTCAGTGCTGAGTTTAATCTGAGACATTTCCTGAGAATAAAACTCAGCTTCTTACCTGGCGCAAAGTTCACCTGAAGATGGATTTTTCCATCAGATGACTTTCTTCTCGTTTGGCTGCTTGCGCCTCTGATTGGCTGCTTAAATGAGGCAGAAACTCGTTAGAGTAAACAAACCCAGTGATGCTCATTCATCTGGTCTCTTAGCAACATGTGAATATCGGTGAGCCCGGATCATTGACATGCTGATGATTTTACCTCTTTGAAGCTCGGTAATTTATTCTGCTCTGATGGGCCGCCTGTAGAAAAGGTGAGAGCTGTGTGGGAGGGAGCAGAATAATTTAATTTGGGGAAAAAAACAAGATCAAAATGACCAAATGTCACAATTTAACAGCAAGGAGTTGAAATCTCCTCTATTGTTGCGTCCAGGTTGTTTATTTTTTGTCGTTTTGGGTGAAAAATGAGCAGAACTTTACATGAAGCAAACAAACAGACTTAGAGGAAGTGTGTGTCAGTGAAAGGGAAGCTGGTTGGGTGGAGGGCCACTCTATTCTCGGTGACTCCTTCCTGTTTGGGTGTGGCTTCACAGCAGAAAACGCCTCGTCCTGCGGGGCTTCGGCTGGCTGGACATCCTGCAGATCTGCTGGGTTTTTGAAGATCAGTTTCAGTAACTGAGAAGCATGTGGGGCCGTCGAGGCGTTGGCATCACAGCTACGCTGTGACGCCCACACACAATCGCCACGTCATTTTCGGTTCTTTTTGTTGTCACTTTGACACAAACTGCAAACAGGAAGGACAATTAACAGGAAGGACAATTATTTCACAGTTTCTGCCCAGTCATCTCAAAATGGAGAGGAAAAATAGATATTTAAATAAAACACAATTTTTAATTGCCATAACTGTTCAGAGAAATGACAGTTTGCATTATTTTGTTGCGTTAATAAGCTTTAATTACAACTTTTGTCAAAACATTTCAGATTTTTAATTTATCTTTTATATGTGTTTCTATGTGTTGAGTGAAAAATTAGTGATCAGAATCACAATTAAGACTTTATCTGTGCAGTAGAAACATTTTTGCAATAGAGGGAAAAATGGGTAAATTTAAACTATTTGTGAGGGACAACATTTATTAAATTTAAACTGCAAAAATGAATTTGATGTGGTATTTTATTTTTTAATTTTAACTGCTCAGTAATAAACAATTTTTAATAAAGTTCTACATTTTTGTTATGTAACTTCACAGTTTCTGCCAGCCATCACCATCGGAAAAGAAAACAATTTTTTATAGCTGTAACTGTTTAGAGAAACATTTGTTATTGTATCTTTATTTTGTTTGTTTAACTTGACAAAAGATTTTGCATTGTCAGTAGATTTGTTAAATTCTTGAAATTATTCAATGTATCGTCTTTTTTGCATGTGTTGAGTGAAAGTTTAACAATCAAAATCATAATTAAGACTTTAGCTGATAGGAGTAGAACATACCAAACACTGAAATATAACAGTGAGCCGAGATTACCGCCCTGAGGAACTCCACTAAGTAAACTCGCTCAACCAGTGAACTACTGAAAGATTCAGGATCAAAATCACAATTAAGACTTGAACTGAATAAGACAAAAATCAGACTGAAACATGTTATTGTGTCATCCACAAAGCAACGGATATCAAAGAGAGCAGAGAGTCGGGCCCTGAGGAACTCCAGAACATTAAATTGCAGAACCTGAATATTTGATAGATATTTTTTCTGAGTAAAAGTTTTAAAGTTACACGAAGCTGAATAATCAGCAACCAAGAGAGCAAACAACTCTGGTGTTGCTCTACGTTTCCTTAATTGTTAGTTTGGGAAAAGCCAAACCAGAGTTTTCTGCTGTTTATCATAATTAACCTGTTTATGTTTCTGTGTTGCTCCACTGTTTAACACTTAGGTTCATCGATGTGTACTCTGATGCAACTCACAGAGCAGCAACAACGTTTGCCAATATTTATTTTGGTTATGTTTTCTTCCTGAAAGACCTGGCAGGAAATACTCGGCCAGGTCAAAAAGGAGCCTGCAGTCATCTTGGAATATCCCCGTGTCATCAGAGAAGAAACAATCCATTTATGAAATTAATGAAATAAATAAGGTCGTTTAGCACTTTCAGGTAGCCTGCTGACCTCATGATGTTGTTGAACTTTAACCTGACCAGCTGTAGACACCTCAGGTCATAGCGTTGACCCCACAGGAAGCCACAGTATCAGCCTTTCTTCTAATCCTGATGTGCCCATCAGTGTGGAAGAGGGTAAATCTGGATCACATGACTTTTTCCACGCTTTCTTGCAAACTGAAGCCATTTTATACACTTAGCATCACTGATTAGTGGTTTTCTTGTGGCTAAACAAACATCTTTTCCATGCCTACAGTGTATTTTGACAAGGAAACGTATTTCTGTTTTGGATTTTTAAACATTGGTTGTGTTAATCTAATATTTGAAATTAAACTGAACCAGAATAAAAGTAATTTATGCTTCAGGAAGCGGGAACCAGCTGTAAAAGATTGAAAAAATATGTTACAAGACAGAATTAGAGCAAAACCGGAAATTAGACATTCTGCCTTCAAAATAAAGTGTTACCAAACGACAAAAACCAGCCAGAATAACTGAATCTATTGGCGTTACATATAAAAGCAAATTTTTATCAATGCTCATTTTAAAGCAAGATGCTAAGGATTTCCTGTTTTAGTTTTATAGATGTATTTTAAATAATAATTAAAAAAAAACAACAAAAAACTATGTTGTCATCCAAGCTAATTTCTGAAATGTACAAACAACAGAAGTATCTGGAATATAACTAGTTGCTCCGTGATAAAATGAAATTATTATATAATATTTTAAACAGTTTTACTTTCATTTGATCTTACTAATTATGTTTCAAATTAACATGTCTTAATTTTGTCAAATAGACAAGTTTGTGGGTTAAAACTATTTAGTCTGGGTTTTGAACGGCAGACTTTATTGCAATAAAGTAATAATGCCATTACTTTATCTACCAAGCAGTCTACTAATAATTTTAAAATGTAAATATGTCAAAAAATACAATTGACCTATCGTCAATTGTATTAGTTAAATATTCTTGTATAATTTCAATGTAAAGTTTCTTTCTAAATTACTTTCTGAACACATCACCTGTCCATCACACTCATACTTAAGAATAATTTAGAAACTAATCAAACTGCAAATAGAATATTCAAAGCAACTGAATTTAAAATAAGCTTTTTTAAAAATAAAAAAATTATTTTTATTGGTATTTTACTGCTAATTTTATTGTCACTTTTTTCAATCAATGTTAATTTTATTTATTTTATCTTGTATCTACCTCTGTTGATGTGATTATTGTGAAGCGCTTTGTTGTAAATGTGCTATATTAATGAACTTTTGTGGCTTTGAGGACACGTTTTCCTCCCTGGAATATGTTCTGGTTCGTTGATGGTTTTATTTTGAAAATATTTTCCGGAAGCTGTCACGTTTACGGCGTCTAGCTTAACGTCAGCGCACAGGAGCGGCAGGAGGGAGCGGCTCTGGTCGAGAGAGCTTCACAGAAAGCGGGGGAGAGAGCGACGCGCAGCACAGCGGACGGGTGGATGACTGTAAGTACTGTCGCTGCTGATTTCCTCGTTTTTCTGCCTTTTCTTCTGATTCCATCCTCATTTAATGGATGGAGGTTAACCTCCGGTCGTATGAGAGCTAGTTTAGACAGACAGGAGCGGTCAGGGAGGTGGACAGGCCGGTGCCGAGGCGAACCGAGCTGGGCTGGGTTTGCGGAAGCGACCGACCGGCGGACAGACCGACGGACAGCTAACGGATGTTAGACAGCTGGGTGGCATCAGGGCGGCTGTCTCCCCGGCTCTGTATCCGATCGCTAGCGGAATGTTGGGGCTCTAGCTTATACTTTGCATCAGGTTCTCCAGGGGAGCGGGGCCTGCCGCATGAGCAGCCCAGACAGGGAGCGCTGTGGGGCGGCCGCGGCACGGAGGAACCCCCGCTGCTCTGCTGGAGGATAAAGAAAGGAAGTGAAGTGAGACTGAGTGGAGGAGTTCAGAGGATCCTGTCTGCCTCACACTGGGTCTGTTATTTCCACACAAAGCTCGGGTTTATTCCCTTGCTTGTTGTAATGTCAGCAGCAAACAGAGGAGTATTGACAGGCCCCACCTAGTTCTGCTGGACTCAGGGATCTGTGGCGGTTCGGCCCAACTTCACTCCAGCAGATTAAACTGTAGTCAGGAAAAAAGGCAGGTTGTTTAATAAAGCTGCACGGTGATGAAATAAAACAACAGGTTCTGATGAAGTTCTGATTAATCAGTGGTACTTTCACTAACTGGGCCTCTTGTGTCACATATAAACAAACTGCAGATGCTGGTTCAGAAACAACAAACAACACAAATAAAGTCTGGTACCAACATGTGTGGGTATGCAGGCGAAGAAATGCTCTGTGTTAAGATACAAGTCTTTTTATATTCATATCACAGCAGCTTAAACTGGATTTAATCTGAAACAGTAATAAAATTAACAAATAATCAAATCTTAGGGTGTAAAAATAGAAAATTCTGCTGTAATTTATGTCTGTCAACAATATTTACAGAAAATAATCCCAATAAATCCTGAATTTAATTTTAAATGTTAAGCAAAAGTATTCACGATGAAGTTTGTCCAGTTAGAAAATCACATTTAAGACAGCGACAAAGTTATTTAACAAATAAATATTACAGTCAAGTCCTGAAAATGAGAATAAAAAACAATGTTAAGTTTAATTGGTTGATTAAGCAGAAATAGATGAGCATTTTAAAGTGTTTTTATTTAATACATTAATCAACCATCAGGATCTTACGCTCCAGCTAAAGCTGAAGAAAACATTTATCTACAAGATCTTATCTGAGCTTTTATTTATTTTAGCAAATTAAAAATGTTTCTTATGCAAGGACAGAGTTCAAATGTCAGAGTTGGGTAAAAAGATAGAAAATAAAGAGGAAGTTGTTGACTGAAAACATGAACTTGTCACAGCTGAGCTGAGAAACGAGGTCATCTCAGTTTCTTTGCTGCAGTTTGAAACTAAACATTTGATAAATTAGTGAAGTTAAACTTTCTGAGCTGCAGAGAAGCAGAAGTTAAAAGTTTCCATCAGTCCAGTGCAGCTCCAGGCCTTACTGGACTTACTGGTTTTCTGTTGCTTTAATTACAACTAAAAACACTTTACAGTCTGATATAAGAGACATTTTGTTTCAAACTACCCAGAAATCATACAAAAATACATTATCTTGATATATTAAGGTGATTATTACACTAAGTGGAACCAAACAGTTTAAAGAAGTTATTTATATTAACCTTCACGTCTCAGCTGCTTCTTTATCCTTCCATCACTGACATTAATATTATTAACGATCACATCGGATTAAAATAATTTATTTTTTTATAAACAAGGCCTTCCTTCTATCACTTGATCGCAGAAATGAACAAAAGACCGACAGACTTCCTCAGATCTCAGTGACTTTTCCAGCTGCTGGTTTTGGTTTTATTGGAGATATTTGAATAAAATATCCAGCAGGAATCACCCAAATCTTCAAATATATAATCTGATGAGTCAAAGTCATTCTTTAATCAACTTATTTTATTGTTTTTCAGCTTTTAGAGAGTTAAAGTTGATTGCTTTTCTGAGACTTCTGGTGTTTGTGGAGCAAAGAAAACTAAAAACTATTAATTAGTGAAGAGTTCTGGTTCCGACTGGGAGAAATTCTGATTGATTGATTTATTTTTTAACAAAGAAATTACAGGATTATCCCCACCTCTGGATTATACTGATATAGTTTATTATGTTATTAAACTCAAATTGCATGCTGCTGTTTGATTTTAGGTTAAAAATGGTGAAAATTCTCAGTTTTGATGCATTTACTGACTTAAAAAGAAAATCAGGAATTTCATTACCTTGAGGGAAAACTGGCTGATTCTGATATGGAGTCTCTATTTGGTCTTCTTTTTAACTAAATTTAAATGATTACTTCATGTTTTACCCTTTTTATTAAAAACTAAAAAGAAAATTAAATTTCTATTGGGGCTAAACTAAAAACAAAAACCTGTTTACTTATTTACCTGTGTAAATATTTGCTTTTCTTTTGACTTATTTCTGTAATTTCTTCTACTTCTGTCTATATTTTTGGGAGAAAACGGCATGAATTAAACATTTATATTCAAACGAATGATGAACAGCAGCAGCAGCTGGTGTTTCAGACTCGACTGAAAACTTGATGTAGGTTTTTGATTGGATTTAAATCACAATTTAAATGGCAGCAAACATCGACGTAGCGCCTCATCTCCTGTTGTGTTTATTGTAATTTAGTGGTAAAATGAGGCGTTTGGAACCTTACCTCTGATCTTTAACTTGCCTCCTGTTGTGACGTGTTCAAGGTTTCGTGTTTTAGTCGTGATGTTCTGGGAAATTTCAGATTCCTGAGTCCTGACTCGTCTTGACTTGCAGCATCGATATGCGGCGCGCCATCGAGAAACAAGCCCTTTTTACAGAGCCTGAGGCTACAAAATCTGCCTCTGCCGATGCGTTCAGGAGCAGTCCGAACATTGAAACTCAGAGTCATGGATGTCTAGTTCGGGCTTGCTCGCTGAGATTCCTATAACAATCTGCAGATGGAGAAATCTGCAGATTTATTTGAGTTTTTTAATGATTTATTTTTTCCTTACGATCTCCTGAACGTCTCTGCTCCACAAATAAACGTCTTCAGGAACAAATCAGGATTAAAATCTGTTCCTGCTTCATTTCGTGTGGATATGTTGGAGCCTGAAAGGCAGGAATAACTCTAGGAATACAACTAACGATTATTTTGATGATTAATTGAAAACATTTCTTACACATTCTGCTGAATATTCATTTACACAACATTAGAAATGCATTAAAGGATCCAAATAAACGATTGTTTCTTATTTAAGTAAGAAAATAAACATTTTATTGCTGAAAATGCAATATTACAGAATTCAAACCAGATGAAGCTAAAACATTGACAGACAAAGAAGGTTTTTGTCTTAAATGTAAATATATTTTATGCAGTTTTGGTTGTTTTTTTTCACCCATTTTTCAGAATCTGTATGATCCAGTTAGTGATTAATCGATTGCTAAATTGGTTGACGATTATTTCCATACTCGTTACGTCACGATTAATTGACCCAGGCCTACTAATTTTATTACTAATTTGAATTGGTGAGAATCATCAGGATTAATCGGATTAGTCATGACGGCTCAGCGTCCATAACTCTGGTTACGATTTTCTCCAATTAAGTTAATGTGACAATTATCGTAATTTTTTGTTCAAGTCAGCATTTTTAAACTTTTACTAATTTCTCTCATTTTAGGGTTTGGAAAATCTAGTTTCTAGATTAAAAATCCAGATTAAATCTCCCAAATTTAACCTTGCAACAGCAGAGTAGGTTGCAGTTCAGCCTTCGCACCACTAGATGTCACTTTATCCCCTAATATTGACCTTTAAAAATGTAAAAACATTTTAAATCGGCTGTTTTTCTCTGATTCTCAGCTGGTACTAAATTTAAACATCAGAGCAACACAAACAAGGTTTAAATGGGATGTTGTTGCTATGCAGCAGTGCAGGAGTTTCTGGGTAATTTGAGAATGTTTTCAAACAGTTGCCTGGTTACCGTTGCTAGGGGATTAGATGAAGATATGAGTAGCCAACAGCTAATCAGCGAAGTATCACTTCACAGCTGGACTCTGTTGTGTTTTTAAAGTAATCCTACAAGAGTTATATTTAAGTTTTGGAGTGGTCTAGTCAAAGTTTAGAGTTAATGTCACCCCACAGTGGTGAAAATGACCACTAAATGTAAAAAAAAATGAGAGGGAATGGAAATGATTTCTGAGTTTATTTATAATAAGCGAGAAAAATCAGATTTTGTTTCTTAGTGTTTGATCAGTTTGTCTCTTAGATGTTTTGGATGAAATCTATGTTTTGCTGCTTTAAACATGGTTACCTCATCGCCATGGCAACCTCAGTGGCCCTCGTTAGCTGATTGTGAGCGTTTTTCTATCCGTGTGAGGACGGTGAGGCCGTTTCTTATTTTAGATCTAAGCTGAACACTTTAATTGATCCCGAAAAGGCGACAGATTTTCAGTTTGTCTTCACTTTATTTTTACATTTACTTTAAAAAAGCAGCAGAAATACTGACAGTATTAATGCCAGGTGATCAGTTCCTCTCAGTTTCTGCACCTTTTATGAACTTTGTGTCTAAATTCAGCCAAATAAAATTCAACCAGAGTATTATGGGCTGTCAGAATGATCTGCACTGCATGTTTTAAGTGTTAAAAAGCTCATCCTCCTGCTGTTAAAGTGACTTCTTTCACATATCTTCTGTTAAAACAGCTGATCATCGTAGTATTGTAGTTATTAATGTTGGTAAAAGTAGGACATTGTTTTAATAACAAAATTACACAATTTACAAGCATAAAATCTTTATCAATTACCTGTAGACATGATAAAAAATAATTTTTAAAGTTGAGTTAACAGCCAAACTCAGCTCTGAGAAAAGATTCAATATCTTACACAAAAAGCTCTTTAAAAATGTTACTTTAGTAAATATAAATCCTCTAATTCTACTCAACTATTAGCATTAAAATAATAAATATATATTACAGGATGTTAAATAGATGTAGTTTTTAATTAAAAGTAATGAGGTGTTTTTGGTTTAAAGTTTACTGAGTACTCTGAAACTATCAAGAGGCAGAAACATTTCATTTTAATTTTAACAGCTTCCTTTTAAAAATATATTTAATATATATTTCATGAGTTTTTTAAAAGAATAGTCCAAATTTAGTTGTTTTAATTAAATAAAAACATCTAAAGGTTCAAAACATTTTAAACCACATTAAAACTTTTATTTTTTTCAGCCTTTTGTCATGGTCAGATCTGTTTTGACTCTAAAGTTCTTCTGCCTGCGTTGCCGTGACGACGCTGGGCACTCACATGCCTGCGCATAGCAACCGTAACCAGGAAGGGGAGAATTCTGCCAGCTGTGTGATCACATGACCTGAAGCTGTTCTGAGTTTACCTGAGGGCTCAGCTGCAGGTGATGTGAGCTGCGCTCTGATTGGCCGCTCTAACGCTCCTCTCTCTCTCTCTCGCCCTCCGTCTCTCGCCCAGCAGACAGACAGACAGTCAGGATGCGTGAATATAAACTGGTTGTTTTAGGATCAGGAGGCGTCGGGAAGTCAGCGCTGGTAAGTCCTGCTAACACTTCCTGGTTGTTTTCCTGACAGTAAACATCTCAGAGCTGCTCTGCAAACAAAAACACACATTTAAATCAACATTTTACTGTTTAAAGTTCATTACTTTCCCCAGATTAAATTCAAAACATTGTTATGGACATTTGAGTAAAATAAAAATTGGGTGATATGGCTTAAAAATAATATATTTTCAGAGTTTAGTACTTTTTTCGGCTTATTGTCTCGCTCACCTTCTGTGAATTATTTGATGAAGTTCTACAAAAATTTCTGTTTTATTACAGAAAATAGTCATAATATTAGAAAATAATTAAATTACGATAAAAACTTTGTTTTAATGAGAGAAAAGTGACCAACTCTGTCCTGATACTTTTATGCTAATGTGTTTAAAGAAAGATTATATGCTTGTATTGAGTATTAAGTATTATTTTAAAACTTATACCAAAGTATAATTTCACAAGTTGTTCAACAAATCAAAATTTATTTTAAATTTATTTTAAAAAGTATTTAAATGTTGCAATTATTGTAACATTAAGATTTTATTCTGCTGATATAATTACTTTGTTTTTATAACAATAATAATATTAAACATTATCCTAGCTTTAATGCTCCATGGTAGAGTTGACGTGTAAATAAACAGAAGCTGTAAAACAAGATGGCCGCCTGGCTGACATCGCGTTGGTGACAAAAAATCCCAATTTTCCAAAAATCAAATTCATCCTAAAAATTCTGATCCAACGATGTTGAAGTTGGGTTTTAACCCAGTAAAAGCCTGTGGTTTATTATTTACTTCACAAAGTTGACAAAGATTTAAGAGTAAATGGTCTAAATTACATACAAATCAGAGTAAAACTCATTTTATTGCTTAGAAATTCAGATTTCACCTTTTGATAAAGGACTAATTGTTAACCAGACCTGGAAAATGAAGCATAAATACCTGTAAACATTTGGAAATGATGTTTTTTAATCAGTTTCCATGCTGATGAAGCTGCTCTTCATCTCCTCCTCTTCCTCTCTCTGTGCAGACGGTCCAGTTTGTTCAGGGAATCTTTGTGGAGAAATACGACCCGACGATAGAGGACTCGTACAGGAAGGTAGGAACCAGATTGTTTCTGATTGGCTGAAAGCAGAGAAACTGATATTATGGGATGTCCTGACGCAAGACCAATGCATGGCTTAATTTGTTTTATTCATGTATTTTATTTAGAAATAAAATGTCTAAATGTCTTTCAGTTATAATTATTTTCATACTAATTTGTATTAAATTAAACATTTTATATTCTATTTATCAAATTCTATTGATTTATTATATTTACACATTACTGAATAATTTCTTTGCTATACATATATTTATGCCCTTGTTTTTTAGTTTTTCTACATTTGTATTTTCTTTGTTTTTATTATGTTAAGCTAAACATATTTCAATTTATAGATTTTTAAGAAAACAATAAAATGTAAAATTGGGTGTTAAGCTACGTAAGTTTATGTAAAACGTTGGAGAATAACGTTGAGTTTTGACTTCCTGTCCCTGCAGCAAGTGGAGGTGGACGGGCAGCAGTGCATGCTGGAGATCCTGGACACGGCTGGAACAGTAAGAGCTGGTCAGAGGTCAGAGGTCAGCCGTACGTTTGAGCGTCTCCTCACCTCCACCGGTGTTTCCACAGGAGCAGTTCACGGCCATGAGGGACCTGTACATGAAGAACGGCCAGGGCTTCGCTCTGGTTTACTCCATCACCGCTCAGTCCACCTTCAACGACCTGCAGGATCTGAGAGAGCAGATCCTCAGAGTGAAGGACACCGAGGACGTACGACACACACACACACACACACACGCATCACTTCAACACGAGCCCACAAACCAGGATGGTCACAAATATTCAGCTGTCAGAAAGTACTAAAGTATTCCTGAAATAAATAAAAAAACTACTTCCTGTGAAATATTTAAAGCTACAAATGTCAAATTATAATCCATTTATAAATAATTAATGGAAGATTTAGGAAATATGGCGAGAAACAAAATCTAATTTCAGTCTTAAAAGTCTGAATTTATGCAGCTTTAATTTTTTTAACTCTGTGTGTAAAAACAAATTTTAAAGGTTAAAGGAAAAAAAAAGATGTTAAAAATAACTGACCTTTAGCTGTGCTGCCCCCTGCTGGTCAGTTTTCCCTCTTCCTGTTTCCTTTCACCTGTAAATGATTTAAAGGATTTATTTGGGATAATTAACATGGAGTCTTTGAAGTAATAAATGACCTCAATTAAAACATCTACCATATGTATTTATTTATTTTGTAAGACTGTAAGAAAATAATTTGCTATAAAGTTTTAGAATTAGGTTTTATATATATATATATTTTTTTAAAAACATGATTTAAACATTTAGTATTTTATTGACGAAAACACACGATTTTATCAAATAATAAGTGTTTATAATACATTTTTGTAAGATTATAATAAATAATTAGGATTTAAATGTAAAATAAGCCAGGATAGTCTTAATAGTTTTTTTTAATAATTAGATTTAAACGTTTTGATTTTTTTTTAAACTTTAAATAAAATAAATTCCTGCACAAACAATTTTAAGAAATATTAAACTCCAGCTTTACTAAATAATATTTTTATTTGCTAATAGTAAAAAAAACAAACAAATATTTTTAGTTATTTCATTTTTGTCAGATTATGGGAAAATAATGTGATGTAAAAAAAATTAATAAAAAAAAAAGTCAAAATTGTCTAATAGTGTTTTGAAGAACTAGACTTTGATGTTCAATGAAATAAACTGAATTTTAAATGTTACATTCATTGTTTATATCTCACTGTCAGATTATTTGAAAGCAAAAGGAAAAGGTCAGGATGAAGTAATTAGAAATAAGGAGATTTAATCGTCTCTGCTGCAGGTTCCCATGATCCTGGTGGGGAACAAATGCGACCTGGAGGTGGAGCGCGTCGTGGCCAAAGAGTCGGGCGTTGGCCTCGCCCGCCAGTGGAACTCCTGCGCCTTCCTGGAAACATCGGCCAAGAGCAAGATTAACGTCAACGAGGTGAGCGCACCTGAACCAAAAACCAAACGGCGTCTTCGCCCTCCAGAAACCGACAACGCGACGTTTGTTTCCGCAGATCTTCTACGACCTCGTCCGGCAGATCAACAGGAAGACTCCCGTTACAGGAAATACTCGCAAAAAGCCCGTCTGCCAACTTCTCTAATGACAGGTGAGTCAGAAACGCTTTCCACGCCAAAATGTTTCAGACCAAACAGCTTTTAGTGCCAGTCAACGGAAAGGAAAAAAGCTGTTTTCATTTATTAACCCGGCAGGAAGTCAATTTGCCTCTCATCGTTTTCAATTTTCTAACTGTCCTAGTTAAAGCCCCCCATGGTTTAAACTTAGCAGCTCTTCGTTTGCAGGATAACTGAATTAAAATGGCAAAGAAGAGAAACAAAGACGAAGCCTAGGAGTTTGTTTCTGCCTGGTTTGAAATGTTTTGACACTAAATATATATAATATGTAACTGTATTTACAAATTTCAGCTAAAATTTTCATTGTTGGCTGTAATTAAATATTTTAAAGAAACATTTCTATCCTGTTCAGACTCATTTTTGTGAACTTTGTTGGCCTTTTTAGAGTGGAATTTATTAACTTTATATTTATTTCAGAAATAATTTATTTGTATCGATCACAATTAATCGATTATTCAAATAATCAACTAATTAATTAAACATTAATACCCAAAGATTCGTAATATTAACATTAGTTTGATATTTAAATGTTAAACTCTTCATCCGTCACTTCCTGTTTACATTCTGTCTCTTTTACTGTCTTTTAGTTCCGACTTGACCGACAACCTTCAAGCCAACCAATCACAGAGCATCTTCCAGCTGGCCACGCCTCTTTAACACAACCACGGCATCATCGATATCAGCTAAACCCTCTGTTACCGTGACAACCATGTCCCATCCCCTCAGCGGAGACTGTTGCCTTGGAAACATTAAAAAATCCCTCAAAAAAAATCTGATGATGATGACGGTGATGGAGGAGGGCGGGCTTTTCCAAAAAACTTCCCAGATTAAAACTCCAGTTCCCATCATGCTCTCTGCTGAGGCTCTGCTCCGGGCTGGGGGAGCCGCCTACAACTGTTTTTATTTTTATTTTTTTGTTCCTTATCATTTATTTTTCTTTCACTTTTTGTTTTCCAGCATTTTTTTATTTTTTTTTTCAAATTCAACCGCATGCAGTTTGACCGTCAGCCATCTTGGCACTGCGGTTGCCACGGTGACGGCTGTCTGTGTGTACCACTCTGGTTAAACCTGTGGACCCTTACAGTGGTTATTATTATTATTATAATTATGGCAGTGCTTATTATTATTATAATTCTGTGTAAAAAGAAAAAGAAAAAAAAATTTAAGTCCGTTGATGTTTTTTAGTTCTAATTTCCGGGTGGGCGGGGCTAACTGTGTGCAGCAGGTCAAAGGTCAGCTCACTGTGTTGCTAAAGTTCAAACCGGTTCAGTTCAAAACTAAAAGTTAGCAGCAGTTTAAAATCCAGGTTTCAATAAAGCTGAGGAAATTTTCAGAGTGAATCATGTTCCACACAGGACAAACGTCAATATCAACAAAAATAAATACATTTATAAACTTAAAGTTAAGTTAATGTCTTAAAGCAGATCAGCTGTCATTTATGGTTCTACTGGGATTTATTGGGAAACTGAAAAGAGAAATAGGAAAATGTGTGAATTATGGAAGATTTGTTGGTGAATTCAGATTTTTTGTTTTTGATGGCATCTTAGCTTTAGCATTATTCCAAAGAAATAATTGATTTAGCTAGAAGGTATGCTAACAGCATTCTTCTAATTCAATGTACTGTAATTTTAAGAATAATTATAATATATAAAATAATTAATATCTATAAACACTAATGGTCCACTATTTGGAGGTATTAGCTTCATAAAATAAAACAAAATTAAATGCTACCTGGCTAGCCTACAACATTAGTGCTACCTTTAGCTTTTAGCTAAATTAATGCAACATTATCTTTAAGCTCTTGAAGCTACATAACTTTTAAGCTGTTGTTGCTAAAGTTACTACCTACTGCCACTTAAAGCTAATTGCTAATGTTATCATTAGTGCTAATACTAGCTTTAATTACTAACATTACGCTCTTGAAGCTACTTAATGATAACTTTTAAGCTCTAGTTGCTAAAGCTACTGCCACTTAAAGCCAATAGCTAATGTTAGCATTAATGCTAATACTAGCTTTAATTATTAACTTTAGGCTCTTGTAGGTTAGGTTATAGGTAAAAGGATATACTACCAACGAAACTATTAGTTAAAGTAATACTAGCTTTAGCTGTTAGCTTGAAGTGCCTGTAGCTGAAGCCAATTCTAAAATTAGTTGCTAGTAAGTTAGCATTTGTAACCGTTCTGTGTTTATTTTTGAAAGCTTTTCTTTTTTTGAGTAATAAATATTTGTACGTTGCTGTAAACTTGTGGATAAATATCAGTTGAGGAAGAGACAACTTTGATGAAAGGGTGAAGCTAGTGAGTTAGCGAACGTGTTAGCAGCACAGTGAGCTCAGTGAGAACCTGCAGTGATGGGCGAACATGTTGCCTTCAGACAGCAGACTCACACTGGTCCAGAATATTTATTTGGGAAAAATAACTGAGATGGAGTTACAGAAAACAGAAAAAGTATTTGTAGTTTGGGTTTAAAATTCATTCCCCAGGTGAGGATTTAGCCTGTGGAGCCGCACAAAGTTGGTGATCAGCGGATTATTTTTGTTTTTAATGAGTGTGGTGGCGTTACAGAACCAGTACGTCGGACCTCTGTGAGTTCTGCTGCGGTGTTGTACTGTGGTACGGCGCGGTACTGCTGCCAGTATTCTGCTTCTCCTCCAGTACGTTCAGTCATGTAGCATGTTGATGTTCAGTAAGTACTCGGTCTGACCTCCAGGAGATGCTGTGACGTTTGCATGCCGGTCAGAAGAGACGGAGGGTCTGTTTGCAGCCGCAGTGATCGGACCGCTATGTTTCTGCCAGCAGGGGGCGTCAGCGTGCTTAAACAGAATCTAACGCATTAATGTCTCGTTTTTTCAGTGCTTGATAATTTAATTTCCCCAGCTTTCTAAGAATGTGTTTTATAAATGCCTATGAATGTCCTTTTACCTCTTTGCAGCTACTTTTACACTGATTTCCTCGGATGTTTCAGTTAGTTGGTGTGTTTTGTGGGAGCCGCGGCTGCAGGCGGACCTTTCCGGCCTCCAAACATCGGGCTGCAGGGGCTTTCGTCATTTGCCAAACTCAGATTCTGGATGTCTGTTTGGAAATCTTTGTTTTAAAGAATATTGAGGCCTTAACAGTAGTAGTTGTACTAATAATTAGCATTTTTCAGTTGTGGGGTTTGTAAAAAAAAAAAATGTAATAAATGGAATAAAACTTTGTGATGTAGCTATAAGCAGATATGTTTGTGTGATGCTTTCAAAGGAAATGTAACAAAAGTTCAAATGGTGTGCAATAATAAACTTCTCCTGTCCTTTTATCTGCTTACACCCACATTACAGTGTTTTATGAACCATTTTATACGTTTAATTTAAATTGTTGGAATCCCCTAAAACTCCCAACTTTACGCTGAAGTGATAATTGCAACTGCAGCTAAATGCAAAGTGGAAAAAGTTCCCCATGATTGAAATAACGCCTTTTTTTTTATTTTTACACTGTATGGCACAGTGACCAGTGAAATGTAAAAGAAACCAGTTCAGCCAGTGAAGCGCCGGGCTAGAACTGGTATGGAGGTCATCTGAACTGGTTTCTTCGTTCCAGAAACCCGCAGCAGCAGGAGAGGCAGCAGAGTGGAGGGGGGCGAAGCCAAATGTAAAAACAAAACAAAACTAAGAAGCCTTAAATGAATAAAACTGGTGCAATTTTGTAACAGAAACACGTGTTGGTCGGTTATTCCCTCTTATTGATGGATAAGGATGTATTTCAAAGTTTCATATTATCCTATAAACTCTGATTTTTATTGGGGACAAGTTGACAAAATAATATACTAGGTGGTAAGAAAAGGATGCATAATTCTCCAAAGGTTTTAAAAATAAAAATCTGTATTTAGCCCCTCAGAGTCCATGAGTTTTCCTGAATTCTCATTAATTACAAAATGATTAAATTTGATGGGAGGGGGGAAGAAAAAAAAGGAAAACGACGTCATAACGCGCTTCCGCGTAACGTCTCGCTGCCATGGCAACGCCGGTGTTGAGTCGGGAAAAGTTCCACCATAAAGATGTGATTTCCCATTTGGTCTGTCCGGCTATTCCGATTTTGCGCTTCTACACTGTCCTTTACGGTTAAGGGTGATCTCACGGTGCATTCAAGTACACCTCGTACATTGGAACATCTACATTAAGATGAATCTACACATCAATACCGTAATTTAATTTTATTGTAAGTTTTTATTAAAGGGTTATGACGGAGTAATTGGGTTGTTGTAGACAGAAAAGAATGAGTAAATTTCAGCCAAGAATTTTGAGATTTTGAGAATAATCACAGGAAAAAAAAAACATTTCTGAATATGAAAAGTTACAATTTTGCTAGGAAAAACTCAGACATTTTGAGGTTAATCTCAGACATTTCTGAATTTCAAAAGTCAAAAATTTGAAACTAAGTTTTTTCCCCCTTTTAGAGAAGTTTTGAGATTAATCTAAAAATTTCTGAGTTTTTTGGCAGATTTTTTTTTTCTACAATGGTCATAATAAAAGTAAAAAGTTAAATCTGGCCAAACAATGGGAAAAAAAAAAAACAGTAATTTCTTTACATTTCACAACTAAAAATATTTGAAAAATATAATGAAATCATTGTTGTTTAGCAACAAAACGCACAACATGGAACATTTGAAAAATAATCACAGATGATGTTTTTTATATATATAAAATATTGATTAACACCTCAGTGCTATCTGATAGTAATAAAATACATTTATTCATTTTAGAGTCATTTCAGTATAGATTTTCTAATGTACGATTTGACTTGAATGCACCATATTATCAACCGCGGCCGTAGCTCTAAGTGTAGAGACGCAAATGTTAGGGAAGTGATTATCGAGAGGGTAACACAGCTCGACACAACACCTATAGCTTGACGCTTGAAGGTAGCTCGTAGCTCCGGGCGAATCAGCGGTAAACCGAACTAAAAGGGCCCGTTAGGACGCGAAGTTTGGGGTTTTGTTTCGGGGGAGCGACTTTTCCCGGTGTTACCTCAACAAGCAGGAGCGCCATGACGGTCCGCTTCAAGGTAAACAACAGGTGATGTAAACAGATTGATGCTAGCTGTCGCAGCTGCTGCTAATCACGATTAAAACCTGCTGGGAATCAGATTAAAGACTGCTGTGAAATAATAAAATGCATTATATTAAGGTTGAGATGTCGTGAAGCGTCGTTTCGGTTTACAGTTCAGCAGAAACGGGATCAATAAGGTTTTAATCTGTTATGATAATCCAGTTTATCAGGTTTGGATTCCCTCTGATTAATTTTTTTTTTTTTTTACCCGTCTAGACCATTTTGGAAAGTTAAATGTTGTCTTCACTGTACTTTATTCTAATCTGAACTGATTTTTACAGGGACAGAGGTCGTTTTAGTTTGTAGTCTAGCAGTCCGAACAGGGCCGGTCCGAACCTTTTTGGGGCCCTAGGCTGATTTTTATTTTGGCCCCGCCCCCCATTAAAATTTAAACTGAGACATTTTTGAATTTGAATTGATCCCAAAGGGAAATTAAATAAGTACAAACAGGTCAACACCAGATACTTCATTTCAAGACTACTCTAAGTGTGTAATATACCTGCTATCATTACTTATATTTTAAACATAATTTATGATTAAATTTGTCATTTTCCTCCAGTATGGAAATAAGGACACCCTTATTTCCACAATCACAATCAATTGCAAAAGCCAAGGAGCTCGATTAGCAGAACTTTTTCACCAGGACAATGAATTCATTTTATTATTTCAACTTTAGAGAAACTAAATTCCTTCGATATATTTGCTTGTCTTTGGTCTGAGATGTTGGTCATTTTTACTTTATTATAGTTCAGAGCTAAACTGTTTCTGTTTCAGAGTCAGAGTGAATACCAGAAGAGCTACGGTGTCCCTCGCTCCAGGAGTGTGTCGCCTCAGCGCTGCCGCCCGCTGGCCGGACTTCGCCCTGATCAGAACCGTAAGAACCTCTTATGACGTTTTTATATAAAAACAACAAAAATTCAACTAGAAGCAACAGAGATATTTTAAGAATCAGTATCTTCCTGCTGTGTGTGTTTGCAGGGATCAGCAGACCTCCGGGTCTCCAACGACTGAAGAGACCCGGTCCACCCGAGTCCGGTAACTTCCTGCCTGGTTCTCCAGCAGATCCAGTTTGCAGAGCAACGCCCTCTACTGGCAGGAAAGGTGAGTGTCTGCAGGGGAACAGGAGACGATCGTTTCAGTCTGGGCAAAATTATTTTACGGTTTGTTTTTTTTTAAACAATTTCTTCTTAAAAATTATGAAAACATAAAAAGGAGTAAAAGGGGGAAAAAGGTAAATTTCTAGAAATTTTGGAAATAATCTCTTCAATTTTCTAGAAAAGAAGGGATTGTTTTTTTTCTCTGGCAAAGCATCTTAAAATCTCAAAAAGCACCAAGAAAAAAAAAAGTGCCATTATTACTATTATTCATTTTTTACATTTTAAGTCAAAAATTTGCTTGAAAAAACTAAAAGAAAAATTAAAAGATTTTCAGATTCGTCTAAAATTTTGCTTCTAAACTTTTCCCACAGTAAAATTTTAATTTTCAAGTTTTCAAACTTTCTCTGCATCACACTTTGGCAATAATAATAAAAAAAGAAGCTAACTAAAAAAGACAGTTTCATTTCACTATAATATAATTTATTAATGCTATTAATAACCTGTTGTGGTAGGACTCTAGGTAAAATAAAATATTTTATGTTTTGAGTTATCTGAGAACCAAACACAAAATTTAACAAAAAAATCCCCCAATTTCAATAACGCTTAATTAATTTACTTCAAATAAACAGATCAGATCAATAATTCACTGAAAAATTAGGAATAATAAATATTCATTACATTCAAGCAAATCATGATAAAGTAAATTACCTTCCTGCTCAAATTAAATGTTTAAATTAAAACACTAAAAAATATTCTCGCTAAGTTTTTTAGCAAATAAAAATAATTTTATTAATTCTGACTAAACTAAAACAAGAAGTTTAATCTGATTTAACTCCAGATGATCTGGTTTCAACTGTAAACATTGTTTACAAATTTCCAAATGTTTTTATTAAAATGTCAGATTAGATTTTATTACAAAACTGTGCAGTTTGAAAACCAAGAACTCTCCAAATTCAAGGATTTTCCAGGTTTTTAATAATCTGGATGAGGCTGTTTCACATGATTCTCTGCCTTAAATCACAGATTCTCCAGTTTCTAAACCACCAAATGTTTCTGGATCGGAACCAGAACCTGGATTCAGACCAGCAGCTGATGGAAAATCCGGTAAATGTGCTGAACTTTGAGGTTCTGTCGTCCCAGATTGCCGCTGGTCTCACATCTGCTCTGTGTCCCCAGTGAAGCTCCGCCCCTCTGAGCCCGGCGGACCTGCAGAACCCGAGCAGCAGCCGGGAAACCAGGTGAGACCATCTGGAACGCTGAACCGGAAGCAGCAGGATGTGACTGGTTTGTGTTGCAGGTCGACAAGGCGTGGGGTCAGAGGTCAGAGTACCACAGGCAGTTCGGCTGGAAGAAGCCCGTATCTGCAGCGTCGCCATTACTGACAGCAGAGCAGGTGAGAAAGACGTCTAAGCACGACGACTTCCTGTTTTCCATCAGGAAGCATGGGGAGGCATGAATGCTAACCGACATGAATGACTGTTTCGATTGGTTTCCTTCTGTGGTTGTTAATGCAGCGCCCCCGCAGGCGAGGAGGGGAACAGGTTTTTCAAAGAGAACCACAGCAGCTGAGTAACAAATGTTCTCCAAATCTCACCGGAGGGATTATTAATCCCTTCAGACCTTAGAATGAGCTGAATGGGATGAATGAATATTAATTAATCAGTTAATTTCACAAAAAAGCTCAGAGCATTCTGGTTATTTTATTATGAATATCATTAGGATTCATTTCTGATTTATTAAAGGAAACAAAACAGAATGACGACCTCAGCGGTTTAGTAAAACTAGAAATTTAAACTACAAACAGTAAACACAGAAATACAAATATCAAAATAATTGTGATAAAATGTAAAATAATGTCCAACAAAATACAGCTAACTGAATTTAGATAAAATGTAGAATAATGAAATATTAAATGTAGAACAGAAATTATGGCTGAATTCAGGAGGTTTTAATTAGCTTTTATTGCATCACAGAAACTTTCTCTTTATTTAAAAGAATAAATAAAAAAATTCTGATTTTTATCAGATTAATTCAGTTCAGGTATCACGATGGGGTAATAAAGCAACTTCAGTCGCTGTCACCATTTTGCCATGTGATTCCTGAAGCTGCTTTTTATCTCAATCAGATTTTGTAGATAAAAAAGCAGCAAATGTTTTACCTAAACATTCTCACCAGGGGGCAGCATTTTTAAAATCAGACATTTTTTAAAATTATTTTTCACCAAAATGAATCAAAATCATATAAGAGAACCTTAAACACATTCACTAGGGAAATAGTTGTTTTTATCAAGGCAGATGTTTGTTACTGACTAAATGAAATAAAGTTGTATTTTAAAATTGTAATTTAAATGCAAGTTTGATTTATCACATTCTGATTCAGTTTTATGTGAAATGTTGCACTTAAACATCAAATAAAAGTTAGTCATTTTAAAATTGCATTCTGGGTTAAAAAAAACAAAACAATAGACAAACTGATAGAGTTCAATTGATTATCAGTGAACAATAACTGTAATTCTCCTGTTTGTCCACCAGATGGCGGCGCACCAGCCTCATCCAAACCGATTAGATCGCAGCTCTCTGGAGGTTTTCTCAGTGGTTGTTCAGGTGCTGACCTTTGACCCCATCTTGCAGGTGTTGCACTCCACCAGCAGGTCCATCCCACCCTTTAAGAACATCCCCGTTCCCATGGAAACGGAGTACCGCCGGAGCTTCCAGGGTCTGGTTCCGCCATCCGGTCCGCGCCTTCGGAGAAATCTGGGACATCCGGTGTTTCACACATACAGAGTAGGTAACACACACACACACACACACACACACACACACACACACACACACACACACACACACAGTAAGAGAGGAAATTTTCTTGCTTCTAATTGATCTTATCTAATTTTTGATTCTTTAAGATTAAAATTTTTTGAAAATTTGTCATCTGTAATTTCTTTTTTAGAAAAGAAATCAAGCAGAAAAAAAAGAAATAAAATCTTACAAAGAATATCTTTTTTTTAAATCTTGAAGCCACTCTGTTCAGCTCTGTTCTTTGACCTTTGCTATCTAATCCTGTCAATCTGCTGTCCTGTTTTACCTGCAGACTCACAGAAGGAAAAGTTTGGATGCACAGAGTAACGAACTTCCTGTCAAACAGGAAACTGGGTCCCAGTTGCCCCTGACGACGGCCCCCCCGCCCGCTCAGGTGCGGCGGAGACACAGGTGAGTTCCAGGCCGAGTGTGTTCCAGCGTCTGTCAGGCCGGTGAAATGATGTGTGGAACCGTTCCTGTGTGTCTGGCAGGATGTTGACAGAGTATCAGTCCAGCTTTCGTTCTCCTCTCTGCAGGAACCCAAAAGGAGGCGGAACCACAGACGATCTCACCGAGCAGGTCAGAGGTCAATTTACATTCATCACACTGCCTTTCACTTTCTGTGACAGTCAGCACTTTTTATTCGCTACTGTAAAACATTTTGGTAGAGAACAATTGAACATCAGAGGCTGCCTTGGAGGAAAGTTATAAAAAGACTTCAAATGCTGCCTCCGATATCGAAACTCCACCTACAAGTTTCAGCTGAACTTTGAAGTTAGAAATTCAATTCAATTCTAAGGTTTCCTGTAGCAGTCAGTCTCGCAACGAATCTGAAGAAGCCTCTGACTGAAGAATGTTGCAGTATGGTAGTATCCTGACATGCTGACAGCTCAATATTCATACGTAACACATCCTGGATGATATCAGCAGCTGCTATTCCACCTCCTTTGCTTTTGCTACTCATCTTTGAATCTCTGGAAAGTGGTTAGACAGATGTTGGAGTAGGGGATAAGATCACTGTGCAATATGAAAGAAAGAAGTGATGGTTTGAAATTCTTCCCTCTCTCTCTCTTGGCTGCAAAAACAAAACACCTTGTTGCCATGGTTACATGTGTTAACAACTGTCTGAAAGTAAAAAAAAAAAGAAAAGAAAAAAAGAGAGAGCAAAAATCCTTCCAGACACAAAGGAGATAATTGTCCAAACATGAAACGACTCAATTAAAGAAATTATGAACAAAAGTGTAGAAACAGGAGATTAAAGTAACGGAGCTAAAGGTGTCGGATGATTTAAAATGAGATCTCAGTTGCAGACTGAAGCTGTTTGGATTCACAAAGATTAGAAACACAGGAGATAAAACGATCAGACAGAACTGGTTAATTCATTTAACTAAAACTTGTAAGAACTGAGGTCTGATGGAAACTCTGCGTTAGGTTTAGTCACAATGGCAAACAAACGGAGATCTGAAGTGGTCCGAAACCCATCTCTGTGGAACACCGCTGCTCTGCTGAGAGGCAGTGGTGAATGAAAATGGCCCACATTGCTTCCCCCCACAAGCTTGGTCACTGCTTGTGTGGGCGGCTACAGCAGAGCTCAATGGAGGCGTATTCTTGATGCGTAATGCGCTGCCATTTTGTTCCAGATCTCTGAAGGGAGGGAGTGAGTGTTGCTGGGGTAAAAATAATTGATTCATGGTGACGGTGTTTCAGGTTTGACTTCAAACAAATGGATGAAACTCAACTCAGCCAGAATCCAGATATGATAAACCAAACTTAAAATACATTTGCTTAATGGATTTTTGTGTATTTGCAAAAAACAATGGAATAATTTTTTCGCGTCACGCTAATGGACAAACTCATTTTCATGACTTTTATTGTATTTCTTATTTAATGAAAACACCATTTATTTCCCCCCACATTAGTGTAGTTTTGCACACAGTTTGTAACGGAAACTCAGCCACAGACCTTTGTGGTATTACAGGGTTTCTGCAGGTTTCACATTTAAGACTTTTTAAGGCCATCATGAAAGGAATTTAAGGTTGGGTTGGCAACAGAAGTGAGCCAACTGGCGATAAATTTGTACTTATCCATAATGGACATAAAAAAGCTAGCTGGCTTTTTATATTAGCAGCTAGCTAACCTGCTAGCTTTACATTTGTTAGCCAGCTGGCTAGTTACCGTTAGCTTAATGTTGATTATTTTCTCCACCCTAAGCCCAGTGGTGGCATGGGGAGGAAACAGCTAACAGAAACTATCTGCTAACTAGCTAGGTTTACCCATCTTAGCTAGCTGGCTAGTTACCATTAGCTTATTATTGATTATTTTCTTCACTGTAAGTTCAGAGGTAGCTTAGGGTTGAGGATGAACTTTATTAATCAACTGATCCACCTCATTCGTGATAAACAAAATGTTCCTAACGAAGATGGTAATAAACCGGTGTGAACACTTCACAGTTTTAAGCAGCAAAAATTTTCTCCTCATCCTTTGGCAGGAAAGATAGTTTTGGTTTGACTCGCACAGGAAGTTTAAATTACCGTTTCTGCCTTTAATCAAACAGAATAAAGAAAATAAAAGCTCCGCCTCTTTAAGAGAGAACAGGAAAGCAGGTCAGGTGGAGGAGGGGGCTTGAAGCAGCAGGACAGTCCAGCGCCTGCGGTGAGTTCACTGTCAGCAGGAGAAGCAGGAAATCTCACTGAAGTTGTGTTTTAGGGGATTGTTTCGGTCGGGGTGTGTTTTTCTGTGTGTTGCTGATGAAAAACCAAAGTGCTGAGTGTCAGCAGAAGAAACCACAGTGGTTCGTTTCAGGGAAATTTCTCTGCGTTACTCACAGTCAGGTCGGTTCCCAACAGCCCTGTGGAAAATGTTGTTGAGGAGGGGGGCAGCCGTTCACACATCAAAGATTTCGCCTGAAGGCATCAAAAATACTAAGAAAAGCACCTGCATCTGTTTGCTTTGCAGAAAAAAACCGTTTTTGCAGCTGCTGGTGTGTTTTGCTGGTTTGTTTTCAAACCACCAGCTGTTAATCTGCTGATGTAATTAAATAGAAAAAAAATCAATGCAGCACCAATAACAGGCCCTAAAATGACCAAAAAACCAAAACAACACCAGGCGTTTCGGCTGAATTTGACTTTTAACGACAACTAAAATGTTCCTAGAGATCCAGTTGGAAGAATTAAAGCCAAGACGAATCGTTGCTGCGCCACCTGGTGGCAGAAACAGGAAGGTGAGTGCAGCAAAACCAGGGCTGGGCGATGTTTAAAAACAAAATCTGATTTTTTTTTTTTATAGATTCAATTCTAATTTATTTTTATATTATGGGTGACAGAAAATATTTTCAAAAAATAGCTTTTATTTCAGCTATATGACAATTAATCCAATTTTTAATTAAAACAATAATTTTATAATTTCCATTTGCATCATTTATAGTTTTTCTCTTTCTACCAGAACTAGCTTTCAGGCGTAGCTATCTCTCTTTTTTGAATAATTAATTTTATTTGTTGTTTCTATTGTTTTATTTATTTTGGATATTTAAAGAGTCTTCCAGTTCCAGTGTCAAATGTTCATTTAAATTTAAAGTTTATCGATATTTAATACTCTGTTCTTGCATTATTATTATGCCATTACCATTATATTAACTGAAAATGGTCTCAAAACAACAACAATAAAATCGTTTATCGCGATAATTCTGGGACAAAGCAAAATGTGTTATTGTGAAGGGACATTTTTTGTTTAATCATGAGAATATAGTCATAATTTTACCAAAAAAAAGTCTTAAAATTTTCAGAAAGTTCTAAAAACCTGATGTGAAGTTGTTCAATCATTTCAAAGTCTTATTATGAGAATCAGGAAACCCTGAGAGAAAATGTGAAGCTGCTTGTAAAGAAGCTAAAACTCGAGGAAAATCACTGTAAAGTGAAAAATATTATGAAATATTCTTGCTTACAAGTCGATCTGGTGGGAAAGCAGAGGGGGCATTTTTCTGTCCGCTGGGGTTTTTACATTTTCGGCGGCCATCTTGTTGGGTGCGGCCCGAACCCGTCAGCCCGTTATTCAGTTCTACCTTTCAAATGGAAACGATGCAGATGCAGTGAGTCACCTGCTGAGACTCAAATAAAAACTACCGAGTCCAAACTTTTTTAAAGTAATCTCTTTTATGTGTTTTTAAATATAGTCATCAAAAGTTTTAATCCTCTAAATGAATCACATCAATTTTCTCTCCGTCTTTTTGACCCAGTCTTTTTTTTCTGAGCCGACGTCACGAACAAACCGGTGGGTGGAAGTGATGAAACGCTGACAGGTGATTCCTGTCGAGGTTGCGCCGTGGACAGACTGAGGTTAGCTTCACAAACGGGGTCAGAGGTTATCCAGGGTCCAGCGCGTCGGGTTTACCAGAATCTACGACTTCAGCTGCAGTGACACGACTGGAGCGAAGCAGCTGAGGTTTGACGGCAGAGACGGAATAATTAACGCCTCAAACTACCAGATTTCTCTCAGAGAACTTCACCACAGAATATCAACTTTTTATTTCTCCTTTAAAGTCAATATTTTTAAGATAATAAATAGATTTTGACCAATATAAATGGAAAAATGTCTGTTTTGAAGACATATTTTATGGCTCAAAATTGCCTCAGTGTTTCTGATCTTATTTAAAATTCACCAGTGGAAAAAAGTTATTGCATCTCCTGTTTTCTGACATTTTTAAAAAGCCAAATTATTTATTAATAAAGTTTCAAAAGCAGTTCAAAGTGCTTTGCATCATAAAAACACAGAAAAAAAGTAATAAAAGCATCAAACTAGTAACTAATATTTTGTCTGTGTTGAACTCATCAATATGTTGGTCAGTGATTATTGGGCTTTAGGAGTTTCACCTGTTTGTCCAGGTGAAGGAGCGCAGGCAGCAGGCCCAGGCGTACCGACGCAGAGCCTGGGGAACCAACTTCTCCAGGGACCATCTGAGCCAGCTGCTGTCCGAACACAACGCGCTGTGGGAGCCCGCCGACTCCCACTCCGACCCCTCCACCCCGCTGCCCAACCGTGACCTTTCACCTGAGCCGGACAGCCGCAGAGCTTCCTGTGTAGAAGCCCTGGACCTGGCCAGGTGAGGAGTGATGCAGGCGGGAGTGGAGCTGGGCGATAAATCAATTTTGGCGATTAATTTAGAGAAAATCTGGACTTTTTTCCCCACCAATGCAGTCCTCAAAGTGATGTCATCACACCCAGGGCGGCCATCTTGTTTTACAGCTGCTATTTATTTGGACTTTGAATTCAAGTCAACTCTATGACAGAATATTAGGACTAGAGTACTTTGATTTTCTTCTAATTATGAGAATGAAATGAGAATCTTATGGAAACGCCAACATACAGAATCACAAAAATGAGGCATGTGGAGCATCTTGTGAAGTTATATTTTGGTATGGAGCCGTCGCAACAAAACTGCACAAAATCCTGCCCCATCTCTCTGCAAGAGGGCAAAAAACTGCTAGCAGATGATGTTAGCTTTGGTTTTAGCTAACAGCTAACTTTCTCTGCTAAATCTTAAATGCGCTGATATATAAAATAAAAAGGGACGCAGTGCTTTGCTACTGATTGTCAACAATAGGACAGCTGGACCAACAGGTGTGGTGTAGCTGACAGAGAGGGAGAAAAAAGTGGCTTTGAGTTGTTATTTCTCCCTTTGCAGTGACACACTGCAGTAAATTAATGCCTTCATCTCCAGGTTTCATTTTGTTAATCGTCTTTTTGCCATCCAGCGTCGTTCGCATGCGCAGAATCTCCAAAGGTAAACAATGACATGCAACAGGCTCCATAAGTTTTACACATAAGAAATGCTTATTCTTTTAACACACCAGCATCAATGTATCAGCAGCAGGACTTTGACTCAATCCTGCAAACAAAGAGTTTATTTTGAACAAAGATCTATATGAACTGAGCTGTTCGCATCCCATCCTGATTAAAAAAGGGTTTTTTGTTCAATAAAAACACTTTGTATTGTAAAGTTTTTCTGGTAAAATTGTGCCTTTTTTCTGCTAATATTCTGAATATATTCTCATAATTAATCCCGATGCTCAGTTGTCCGACTCACAAAAGAGATGATTGAAATAAAACCACTTCTTGAAAATAATTTCATTTGTAGAGAACAAAAAAACGGATTAAAATTGGATTCAGTGTAAATAAAAGAAATGTGAGCTTTTATTCTTTAGCCATATTGCCCAGCTGTAGGCAGGAGGCTACAACCTGATGTGACCTCTGACCTGAACTGGTTTCTGTCTGGTTCTCCAGTATGTCCAGCAGGAGGTCGTCAGTCAGCGGAGGAAAAACTCAGAGGAGCGCTGGGAGGGAAACGCCTCCAGGACCCGGAGCTGAACGCCACTCAGCCTGGGCAGAAGAAGAAGAAGAGACGGAGGAGTCAGTTTTTTCTTTCTCTGATAGCAGTTTTATATTCTTGACTTTGTTTTGAAGTGTTTTAATTAAGCAGGTGTAACTTGAGTCTATTTTGCCTGAAGATAATCTCCAGCACTGACAGAAAGTGTGTCAGAAGTGTGAAAGTCAGATCAAAGCCACCTCTGGTTTCAGGAACCAACCGTGTGTTTTCAGAGAGGAGGGAAGGTTACCGACTCCCAGACTGAGAACGAGGCCGGTGCAGAGGACCCACCACGACCTGACCACACCTGCCACAGGTAAACGTACCTGCAGGACACGGAAACCACCCAGCGCTGTAAAACCCGATGCTAATCTTTAATCCACCTCAACGTTTCTCATTTCCAACAAGGGAAAAATTACATGCAATCCTGGTGTAGAGTTAAAGACAAAGTTCTTACAGCTTTGGCCATTTTAAGAAGCTGCATCTGCAGCTGACAGAGTCGAGTGTTTCCAGGAAGATCAGAGGTCAAGCTGAGGTCTCAAAGACCTCAGAAGACCTAGAAAACTTTCCGAGAAAACGGCTCAGAAAAGAAATGACACTTCTGCTAGCTGGTAGAGCAGATCGACTGCAGCTTGTGCTGTTTGTTCTCTGAAGGATGCTCTTTTCCTGCAGAAACATGCAACATTTCCTCTCTTTATTGTGCTCACTGCAATTAATAAACCACTTCCTCGCGGCGCGCTCAGATGCAGCAAACACTGAACTGACTTCTGCAGAAACTGTTGAGCTAATATTGGACGTTTTTCCTCATACGGCCTTCAGTAGTGATAAAACATCGCAATGCAATAAGCAGTCACACTGCATAACAGAAGGTTTCATACATGCAGAGGGCATGGCAGCAGATGGGTTTCCATTAACAATATCATTGCACAATTTGACATTTTGAAAATAAATGTATCTTATGGAAACACTTCATTTTTTTTTAAACTCTCAATTTTAGATGAAAAGTTTTTGCGCTGGAATGAGAAGTTGATTTATTTTGCAAAACTGCAATGGAAACTATTTTTTAATCGTACGGGTCACATGATCAACAGCCAGATGTTACTACTGCTGGAGACGACAAAGAAGAAGTTAGTTCACTTATCACATGAACTAACTAGTTCACATGTGATTTTAATCACATTTCTTATTTGATGGAAAGATCGCAACTGCAAAATGTTATTTTTTCAACGTTACCCAGAATGCCCTGCTCTTTTGGAGCAATCTGGTCAGCACATATGTATTCCAACCCATAATTAAATATCCACGATGAGTTAAAATCGCAGCATGAACTCAGATCTGACATCTTTCCGTTGTTGAGGCTCGTACATGCAGCGCCGCTCTCCCTCATGTGTATCAGCATTAAAATTCATCCAAGTCAAACTTCTGCAGACGTCCTGTTGGTATTTTAATAATTACTTCCTTTGTATCCATTTCATTTTAGTTTTTCAGTCGTATTCTACCACCAAACATATGCCCTGTTTGCCCTCCAGGGGGAGCTATACTTGTTGGAAAACCGACCAACAGGGATGATTCTTCTCCTATCAAACAAAAACAGGTAACTTGGTTCTAATAAAACATTTTTTATGTATGATGTCACACAATAAAGGGTCATGTGACGTTTTATCTGGCCAGAAATTCGCTTCACCAGAGTTTGGGTCAGAGGTCGGCGTCAACAAGCCGGTCAAACTGAAGGAGGCGTGGCCAGAGAACAGCCCCGTGTCTTTAAGCCCCCCTCCTACCAACCAGCAGACGCCCAGCCCTCAGCCTCAACCAATCAGGACGAAGCAGGCGCCTCCTTCCCCAGCAGCCCCGCCCCCTCTGGGCTCGCCGCCGCAGCATGGGATCCAGGGAACGCTGAGACATCCGGACTTCCAGCACAACGGTGAGCTTCAGACTCCTGTGCTGTGTCTGCATCTTTCCTTCCACTAAACTTTCTACTGAAATGCTTTCGTTCATATGCATATGTGATGTTTTTTAAATCTCTTTCTCACTGTTTACTACATGCTGTTTTTATTTTAATTATGTAAAGCACTTTGAAATGCCTTGCTGCTGAAATGTGCTACACAAATAAAATTTGATTGATTGATTGATTGATTGGTTCAATGTGTGAACAAATAGTTTCTTATTTATTTACTAACAAATCAGAAGTCTTCCTCCTGAGACCCGCTTCCTCTACGGGTTCATAAACGGTTCTGGAAAGTATTTAGAGATGAGTTTCAACTTGGAGGTTTTAATTTGGGGCATTTTTGTGCATCAGGTTTCCTGATGATGCAACAGCAGAGTCCAAACAAAAACAGTGAAATCAGACCAACATGGGATTAACCTCCGGC